>NW_022147483.1:4150190-4363635 GCF_002938485.1 Sitophilus oryzae | reverse complement strand
GTTTCTGTCAGAAGTATCACTAATCAAGATCCTAATCTGTAAAAAATATGTGATAACAAAAGCACCATTAAAAGCACAGCAAACATAATTTTGATCTTGCTTCTACTGCTTTTCACATTTTTCGTGTTTGACGCGTTCGTTCAGGCTGCACGCGAGTAATGTGAACGCACCTTTAGAGATTAAAAAAAAGCATTGATACCGTTTTCAGATAATATTTTCTCATACATATCCTTCTTGAAAAATAAATAAAAGGGATTCGTCCAGCTAACGCGTTTTCCGTGTTATATCCTCCATGTAAGCGGTCAAAGACCCAAATTAAATTTCGACGTTGGAGTCCGCTAAATTTATGCGCATAACTAAATGTTGTCGCTAAACGCTATCCGCCATTTAGCGGATTTATTCCTGCTAACGTCCTTTGGTTTGCTCTTGCTCAGAATGGAATATCTACAGGGCAATTCAAATTCAAGCACCACCATTGGAACCTTGAAAACTATAAGAAATACGAGGATGGTTAAAATGTTTTTGAAATCTTTTTTTGGACGTGGTTAGGCATCCCCAAAGAAGTGAATCACGCGCCGCTACTGAGTATATTTATATTCAGTACGTGAATAATTGTTTAGTTTTAATTATTATCTCTTGATGATGTTGAATATGAAGAAAAGTGTTTTATGTGTAAACTGCATTGTGGTGAAGTAGTGTTGTTTTACTGCAATGCAAGAAGATTCAACTTCAACCAAAGTATTTTACGGATGCTATTTTTACGATTATAAATTTCCTAATTAATGATTTTAAGTTATTTTTTTAACTTCACCTTCCATTGCGTGGTCCAACGTTGGGAACATACGATGAACTGGCCGAAATTGCATCGTCCAGTATCGTTCCTGATTCCATACCCAGTGGTCTGTTGCATTGTTCTGAAACAAAACAAAAAGTAATTAATAATCTGTATTTTATTAAAGACCCTGTAATGTAACAGATGTAATTGATTTACCAACTAGCTTAGTTAGTGTTACTTCATCAATAATTGGAATTGGTTCTGGTCCAATTATTGGACCAGAACGATCCTGCTTTCCAAGCGGAAACCAACTTAAAGCGGAACTGAAGAAACTGGAAGACCATATGTGCCATAAACTTTGGCACGACTGTGATCGGAGACGGAGAACTAACCTCTGTAAAACCGTCTCAGATACTGGGTTTTCTCAAAGCTCTGAGACTGTATGATTAGTTATACCTTCAATAGATCCATAATAGATCTATAAGATCGCGATTCTTTAGCCAATGGTTTACTACTGATCGACACATTCCATCCACTTTCCACTTTAACGTCTCCCAGATTGGAGCAACTTTATATTCTTTTTATGATCAATTTTAGGCTATTCTTTTCTTTGCGAGTATAAGTAAACTTAGCACTTCACTTAATTGATTCTACATATCGGTATATAATTTCCTCTTGCAATGGAAACATTAGCAGCGAAGGTGTATAATTTCTATATTCCCGGAAACTCGTAACAAACTGCAGTATTCCTAGTACGAATTTATATCTAGGACACGTACCTATCGATACGCTATTATAATTTATGCAGGTCCGGACCTCGTACAATAGACACTTAACGGCTTAGTATCCACACTACGGAATATCGTAATGATACGGTGCAATTCAAATTGCATGTCTCACGTTCGGCATTACCCAGCGACTTAATAGAAAGAATAGAAAATTATGTTTTCACAGAATAAGTAGTTGTATAGTAGTTATTACAATAATGCGGTATTAAATAATATGATTAGTAATTATTTTCTGGCTAAATTATAAATAGAAAATGACGAAAAGAAATTACTGAGTCATAGTCAGAAAAATAAACTTTACTAAAAAATTTGATTGCTTCCTTAAATATATACAGGGGTATCAAAAAGTGTTAGTTTTTGGACTTTATTGAAATTTATATAACAAGTTATTTTTATTTAATTTACCTACAATAAGGTTAATAAGTAAGTATTTATCATTTTATCAAGAAAAATGAAACAGTATCTGCTAGCAGAAGGGATGCATATGTTACTAGTGATTTTACTCTGTGAGGACAATTGCTTGTTGGCCTAAAGGGTTTATGTTCAACGATATCCAAATAGGAATCTTCCTGATAAGCGTTCCTTTGAAAAACTATTTTTTCTATTTCGCAGAGCCGATAGTGTGGTATATGAAAAACCTATTAGGCAGAAATCTGTCGTTGGAAGTGAAGAAAATTAATTTGCCTTAATTGTTTTTTTTATAGAAAATCCAATATATATATACAAGTCATTGTAATATAAATCAAAGAACTACTTCTTTATTTTTCTTGACATATAATAAATGCTTACTTATTAAACTATTGTAGGTAAATTAAATAAAAGTTAACTGTTAATAATAATAAATTTAAATAAAGTCCATAAACTAATGTCGATTTTGAAAATAGCTACTAAGTGTCAAATAGCGACTGTCACTAGAAAATTGCCATGGTGACATCAGCCACCTTGATTACAGTTTTATTGAAACATCGCTTTTTATTCAAAATCTGAGCCAGATAGGTATAGGAAACCCTAATATTAAACTTTTATAATAAATGCCTTATTTTAGGTCCAAGAATCCAAAAATGAAATAAAATACCGTATGTTCCATAAGAAAAAATATAACTTTGGTATGGATCTTAGTTCTGACACACCCTGTACATTTCAAAATAATTTTGAATTATGCACATTGCCTCTCTACATATAACCATAAAATATTTTGTTTTTACATCTTTCCGTCTTCGTGTAATCAACCGAGGCGAATGAGGCAATGAGGTAAGCCACCCTGTACATATACAAAATTATGGCAAATCTAGAAACTTTTAATGCAAAACTATCCTGAGGCACGCAGTATACTGTTCCATTCTCTTCAACACACAAAATTAGACGTTTGTCCTGCGGTCATCCTCCTTCTCACTAGTCCCGTCCGCACCAACCGGTCCGGTCCGAGAAGGAGAAGACGTCTTCCTCGTCACCGAGGCCTATTATCTGGCCCCAAATTAATTACGCCACTTCAGATTCAATTACGAGCGCAGGGCGGGGGTCTCTCTCACTCCGGCCTGTCACCACCGACCGAGGCCTTAATTTAACCAGCTATCTGTCTCTGGCCTGGACGAGAGCGGTGTCTGTTCCTTGTCCTGATGGTGCCACACGTCTCTTAGAAACCTCTGTCTCTCCAATTTTGTCCCCTGCTGCCGTTTTAATTAGAAGACGGGTGAGAAAATGACGGTCAGGAGGCCTATTATGTCGCGAGGGGTTCTTTCGAAATTATTGGGCCATCGGAGGAAACTTGTTGAAGAGTGAAAAAGGCGATTCTTTATCATAATGAGGAAAATGCATGTTTTTAAATAATGGTTTTAAAAAATAGTTCATATAATTACAAATTGAACAAAAAAAATCGTTGATATCGGTTAAGAAATGCCTCTAATATAAAATAATTAAATATTGTTAATTTAAATGGCCGGGCAAACGCTCTCTACCGCGCCTTGCCGCTGTGACGTCACCCGCCGTTCTTCTGGTTGAGTGGAGTCAGACGCGTGTTTATTTTACACAGTTTGCTTTTAAACGCTGTTGAATCCGTGTCAAAATTTTAGTTATTTGTGTTAATTAATACATAATTAGTGATATTTATAAATAGTAATGGATGAGCGAAAACAGAAAAAAATGCTCCAAGGCCATGAGAAGAGATGAAAAGAAAAACGTTAACTTATCCTCTATTTTTACGATTTATTGTTGTGAAGATCATTTTTATGTAAGTTCATATATTTATGTATATTGTCTTACATAGGTATATGAAATTTGAATCACTTCAATTGAATTTTATATTAAAAATGACAAAAATTTACTATGGTTAAACACCGGATTCTTCTATCTAATATTGTTACTGTTTCGATTTAATTTACAGCCGCACACTGCTCGAATGCATTAGTTGTGACACAACGACGTCGCATTTACATACGTTTAATCACAATCAGCAATCAGTCCGGCAAAGGTCCATTATTGGGCCTTTGTTCAAGTCGTAATGATGATTGTGCGTGCATGTGTGTATGTGTGTAAACAGACAAAATACAAGTGCGAACAAAGCGGGTGGTAACCGTTGAAAATCGTAATGCTTTGTCAGCCTGATTGAAATGAAATGGATTAATAAAACAGAGGAAAAGCATTAGATATTTAGTATTATTTATGTTATTACAGTTTTAATAAAACAATCAATCTGAGTACTGGGCCATAAGTTATTTTCAGACACCTTTAAAACATAAGAACAGAAAGAATAATTAATGTCATAGACAGAGTGGTCCGAACTGTATTCCAGAAACTTCGGCAGCATATTCTGCAGATAAAATAAGTAAAAAAGTTCGTATAAATGTATGTCCTAAAATGCTTAGTTTCGGAGATACAGGGTGTAGAAGTTTCATTTCGAAATAATTTTTCCAAACAATTTTTAAAGTAACGTCAATATTTGGCTGAAAATTGGCGTCTGGGAGTTTTTTGACATGAGAAATTTGATTTTGATGTCAATATGACTCCTATTTGTAGGGGCGCCACCTACATTTGTTTTAACTGTTTTGAAGAGTAATAACGATTTACGACGAATTACGACGTTTTTGACGTAAAAAATATCTCTTGGTAAAAATCGGTACGAGTAATGGTTCTCGAGATATTTTGAATCAAAATTATCAATACCTGTCATCATTGACAAATTAAACATTTTGACTAAATACGAGTAGTTATTAGACTGAAATCATAAATTTGAGATGTTTTTTTTGCCAAAAGTTCAAACAAACTTTTTTATCATTTTTCCGCAGAAAAATTTATGATTAATTTAAAAAAACTAAAATTTCTCAAATTTATTATTTCAGTCAAATAACTATCTAAACAACCTGTTTATTTTTTGTCAATAATAACATGTATCGACTATTTCTATCTTAAATATCTTGAAAACGGTTGCTCGTAGCGATTTTTACCAAGAGACATTTTTTACGTAAGAAATCACGAAAATGTATATTTTTTGACTCAGTAGTTTTATACAGGTACGGACGAAAAGTTATTACTCATCAAAGCAGTTACAAATAGGACTCCTATTGGTATGTGACGACATATTTTTTCTAAGTAATATATACCGAGATATGAATTTTTATTTCTAATAATAAGGAAAAAATAGAAAAGTGAAAGGATGAGGACGTTCCTAATAAAATTAAGAGCTCATACTTGGAGAGAATTTTTTTGGGGTGTCCACCAACATTTTTTTCAGAGTATAAAGTGAAAAAAAATATAGTAGATTTCTATAGATCACCTGCCATTTGAAATCAAATCCATAACATCATTTTTTTCATTTCGCAAAGCATTGAACTCTTATTTACTAGACAAGGCTTTCTACGCCGTAAATGAATTATATTTTGAAAATCAAATTTGATCTTGTAAACACTGGTCTAATGTTTGCTATTGCTATATTTACTAATGACATCGAAATGAATTTATTTAGAGGTCATTGATATTTTACTATAAACTATAGCTAAATATTTTTGAATATTATTTTTTATTTTTTTGTTCTTTGACATTATAAACATTTGTAAATGTTTATTTTAACAATAAGACTGACAATATTTTTTGTATAATGTTTTGTATTATCTTTTGTTTGTTTGTTTGTTTGTGTACCTTGCTTTTTTACTTTGTTTGTTAGTTTACCTTTGTCTACAAATTGAAAAATTTTTTGACAATAAAGGCATTTATTTATTTATTTATTATTCTTTGATCCACCCTAATATACAGTGTGTCCAAAATTCGAATTTCGTCATTGGGAATCTAGGAAACTAAAAGTGATACGATATGTCACAAAATGAGTTTCGGAATTTTTTAACCTCAAAAATATGTGCGGTGTCGTTTTTTTTACAAGAGACAAACAATATAGTAAACACTAGAAGGACCGTTTTACGAAAAAAAAATTGGTCGTTGCTGGAGTTGAAAAATATTTTACTAAAAGGTATGTAGAGGTTGGGGTACTTTTCACCCTTCCCGTACTTTTTCTTGAATTCTGCAAAAGTCAAAAAATATTAAAACACTTAGCAAAACATAGACACCCAAAATCTCATTTAAATCGGAACGAGAATCCGAATAACGGTCCTTAAAATATTTATAAAAAATATGTTTATTTTTTTTTAAGTTTCATGCCCTCTAACGGGCAACTGAAGCACTTATAACGTCACCTTGGGTAAAAAAGTTTATAATGGGAACTCAGATTCACCAGGTTCCGTTACAAATAGGTTCCAGCTAGCTCAGTAAATAATTAAGTAAAATATATATGCACAGAACAAGGTATATCAAAAGGGAGGTGTATAGAAAAAGTGTACTGATTGAAAAGTCTAAAATGTACTGGATTCGTTTAATAAATATTAAATTTAAAGTTAAGACAAATTACCAAGATCTATCATGAAATGTAGCAAATATTTAAATACAAATAAATGAAATATATATAGTTAGAAATAATGAAATATATATATATATATATATATATATATATATATATATATATATATATATATATATATATATATATATATATATATATATATATATATATATATATATATATATATATATATATATATACTAGTAAAAATGAACTATCCGTAAAATAAAATTTAAATCATGAATAAGTATCACAAAATATTGTTGTGACTAAACTGTGAACAACCCTGATGCGTATTTGTGATTATGATTAAATGACTATAAAGAATAAAATGAAATTTAAATGTAAAAAATCCCCTGGTATACCAAGTTCACATACAATCGTATATTTAATGTAATAAATTTTAATCAATCATAAACGCAATAAAATAAGACATGATTAAAGTCTTATCTGTCGTCACAGTGGCATTCACGTCACAGTAGTATTAGTTGCAGTACGCCGTACCCCAAATCCATTACAAAAAAATGGTAACAATTTTAAGTTAAATCATCTTAAACTCTAAAGGAGTACAGCCAAGGAAAAGAAAGAAGAAAGAACCCTAAAATATGATCTATTTTAGTGACATGTTCTGATTTGGACATAATAAAATACCTTTCCACCATGTGGACGTTCCAAAACAAAATGGCGTCGCCACACGTTACTCCATGGAAAGGGTTCTTTAAAGTCCTCGTACTCATCTCGTACGACCATCACACACAGTCCGTGTTGTAAAATCCTGTCCTCTAACATAAATAGTTGTACAAAAGAACATTACACAACTGTACATGTCTCTTACCAACTGACGAATATATCCCTCTACAAGGCTTCTCTGGAATTCTGAACCACACACAGGCCAAAATCGCCCACAACTAGTGCCAAAACTGCACAACCAGTCTTCTCGACCCACAACGGAACGGCAAGGTTAAGGTTCCCAATTCGGAACGGCAAGGCAAGGCCAAAACTTCAATGGAGTTTTTATCAGTAAGTCAGGATCAGAAATGCTGCGTTTACCACGGCGGTTCGAAGTAGAAGAAAAACAGGACGCGTGTTTGCAAAATCCGCAAAAGACGCTGGACTCCAAGATACCAACCCAAAGTCTAACACAGGCAACCAGTAAAACAATAGACCCAAAATAAAATTTGACATAACATTTTATTTAATGCATACGGATTGAGTGAAACATTTTATTACATCATAATAAAATTATAATAATCCCTATACGAACATAATATCTTCGGAAAAATTAATACATTTTTCCGATCATATATAAAAACCGTTTAAAAAGATCGAAAACCTAATTTACAAAGATCCATCTGTCAAACTTCCCGGTGTCCGCACGATCAGGTGATAAATAATTGAAACGCCGTCAGTCTGTAAATCGTAATATAAACAAGATGAAATTTAGGGAAAAACCAACTATAATCAGAGTAAAACCAATTGATTACACACAGGAAAAATATCATAATAAAAGCATAACCCATATGTATATTGTAGACCCAACATTCCCACTTGTTGCGTTGAAAGTCAGACAAAAGATAATCACATCAAGTCTATGTTCAAGAATCCTCCGAAGAAATATGGCAAGAAAATTATCCTAACACAAGCATAAGTCTAAATAAAGAATTAGTAACCACTGTAGAAAGAAAGGTAGTTTTAAACAGACAAATTGATATTATATTAATGAGGTTTTATATTACAGTTATCGGAGACAACTCCATCCCAAGAAATTGTTGTGGTGAAGAGACTTAATAGATAAAATATTATTAGAAGTTATATGTACAGTTAA
Organism: Sitophilus oryzae; assembly: GCF_002938485.1. Classification (NCBI taxonomy): domain Eukaryota; kingdom Metazoa; phylum Arthropoda; class Insecta; order Coleoptera; family Curculionidae; genus Sitophilus; species Sitophilus oryzae. The sequence goes on along the minus strand of NW_022147483.1, from coordinate 4,355,365 downwards.
GAAGTAAGCTAATTAAACGTTATTATTCAAGTTATTCAAGTAAGTTTCAGTTTTATTCCTAAAAATAAGCAAAATAAGTAAAATAAGTTACGGTGAAATTTCGAACCGTAACACACTTTGCTAGTGAATTGTGTCCAATGAACTTATTTTGATTCCAAAAATACGTAATAGTTCACCCTGTATAAGTTATAAATTAATTTTTTACTGGCAAATAAATGAAATATACTATTTAAAACAATTATATACTACACAACCAGCTAGAAAAAATAACCTGATTAAAAAAATCCGAAATACCTAGAATGGAGTACAGTCCGTAACACACATTCCATGTTAAAACTTGAGAAATATTTATTGCTATATTTCTAAAGTCAAAGCACGTGTCTACCCACCCCACTCCACACCACTCACAAGTTATGATTTAGTGCCCAGCACGAAATCCTAAATTCCTTCTTCATGTTATTTCGTTCTTTTTGAGGTTATGCAATGTAATAGATTTTTATTATTTTCTCTCTAGAGTGCGATACAGTAGTTTATTACCTAGTAAAGATTTCTGCGATGCGGAGCGAATGAAATAGCTACGTATTAGAAGTCGTAAAATAATATGTTTCGTATTTGGTAAATGTAGTAATAAAAGTATTTACAGGACGTTTTAAATTATAGGGTGACTACTGGAGTTTTGTTAACAATAAAAAGAAAGAAAATTATGTTCAAAGAAGTCTCACTTCAAAAAAATGCCGATCAAGTACCAACAAATTATGAAAACAAATTAAATATATATTTTTCTATATTCTTCTTCTAGTACCGTCTCCTAACGGAGGTTTGATATCATAATCAAGTTAGATTATATTCTTCCAAATGGCAATCGGCTTGATTGTCTTCTTCTAATCCTTAGGTTACATTCTCCAGTCCTATACTCGAAATAAAAATTAAATTTCTACACCCTGTATCTCCGAAACTAAGCATTTTAGGGCATTATTTACATTTATACTAACTTTTTTACTTATTTTTATCTGCAGGATGTGCTGCCGAAGTTTCCGGAATACAGATCGGATCACCCTGTATATTCATCGAAACTACGTTTTATTTACTAATTTACTAACTATGTTTCGAATCTCCTTGGCTATTCTTGTCGTGGCATCACGAAACGTAAATAAATAACACAAACTTAAAGAATTTTAGCCTTTTGGTTTTTCATTCGTCTAGACATAAATGACAGAAAAAAGGCATACATTTTTTATTGTCCGCTTTTATCGTACTTGTTTTATTCTTTTAGAAATAAATCTTTTATTTCAAGATATCGATAAAGTATGACTTGCTATTAAAACGGATTATAATTACTTTATAAAACTTGTATTTTGTTTTGCAAGTAGTTTTTATAATGTTAATCTTTCGTAGTCACGTTAGCATATGCTTGAAACTAACTTATTACTCAAAAGTAGACAACACGCAAAATGTAAACAAAGCTTTTTTTATTAATTTACAGTCACATTTATTAGGCATTTGCGATTTTTGTAAATAGAACTTAAATGACATGATATTATAACATATTATAATATATACAGAACAAGAGATAGGCAAATCGGTGTATAACTGTATATAAGATTATACAGGGTGTTTCAAAACAAATGCAAAAAACTTCAGGGGGTGATTCCTTGTTCAAAATAAAGGGGAGTTTGCTTTATAAACGTTGGGTCAAAAGTCAACCATTACGGAGATATCGCGGTACAAAGATGGCGGAAAAATAATGTTTTTATTTTTTATCTTGAAAACGAAAAGAGATAGGCTAATGAAATTTTATGGAAGCATTACTGTTATGAAAACACACTTTCTGGTAATTTTTTCACTTTTTTAAAATGAGTGGAAGGGGTTGAAATAAACTACCCCTATCATTCTTGTTAACGAAATTTAAAGAAAAATCTTATCAAACACATGCAAAAAAATTAATTTAGATAGTTTAGTTTGTTTAGAAACTTTTTTATCTCTTGTGTTTTTTTGATAAAACTCACCGATTTGAAATTAAAAAATAAAATGTAAATCTTTACATGTCAGGACAAAACACATTTTTAGATTAAGAATCTTAGAAAGAAAATAACGATAATAATAATCATCTAGATAATAACGTATTGCGGTCGAGTAATGCCAAATAAAATAATATTAGAAACATCCTAAAAAGTAACAGCGGCCGACTAGATTTTTTCCTAAAAAAATTACAGCAGCCCACTAGATTCTTTATCAGAAAATGTTTTTTGCCCTGACATGTAATGCTTTACGTTTTATTTTTTAATTTCAAATCGGTGAGTTTTATGAAAAAAATACAAGAAATAAAAAAGTTTCTAAACAAACTAAACTATCCAAATTAACTTTTTTGCATGTGTTTGATAAGATTTTTCTTTAAATTTCGTTAACAAGAATGATAGGGGTAGTTTATTTCAACCCCTTCCACTCATTTTAAAAAAATGAAAAAATTACCGGAAAGGGTGTTTTCATAACAGTAATGCTTCCATAAAATTTCATTAGTCTATCTCTTTTCGTTTTCAAGATAAAAAATAAAAACATTATTTTTCCGCCATCTTTGTACCGCGATATCTCCCTAATGGTTGACTTTTGACCCAACGTTTATGAAGCAAACTACCCTTTATTTTGAACAAGGAATCACCCCCTGAAGTTTTTCGCATTTGTTTTGAAACACCCTGTATATTATCTATATATATATTCAAAGCCCGGATGAGACGCAATATCCCCAAAGCTGTTTACAGCAACACTAGAAGAAATCACGATGATGATGATGATCATGATGATGATCATGATGAAGTGGTAACGTACCGTTTTTTATGTTTATATATGGTTTGTATATCTTTGTAAAAGACTAATTAAGTTAAAAGATATTTATTTTAAAGATTTATTAAACACATACATGAATTTTTGGGTAAACAAAGCTTTATTACGAAGCAAACAAACATAGAGATACTTAAGTAAAATAAACAACTTCAACAATTCCTAAATTTAGACAAGCTATAGAATATGTCCAATAATGCTGGAAAAATAAACATATAAATATACATTTTTTGCTAATATTAAAAAAATCCAATTTTATCGTTAATACCTCAAATTAATAAAAAATGTATAACATCAGTGCTTAATTAACAAACAACGTCAAAATACCAGTTTATTAAGTCTACACCGATGTTATTCTGTGTAAAAACAAAATGAAAATCTTGCAATTCATGTATTTCTCGAGTAGTTTCGTGCTTAGGCTAAAGCCTGCCTAATTATACGTTGTAGTCGGGGAAAACTTTGTAAACAAGTGGATATTAACGATGATTACATTGAAAAAAAACCCTAGTTAATTATTTCTACTTTATCCACGATAATGGGTAACAATATTAAGTTATGAATTATTTAATTCTGGTAAACAGATAGAACATTACTAGACATAAATCTTGTAAATCCGACAAAATAAAACAAAATATTCAATCTACAGGGTGGTCAGAACTGTATTCCGGAAGCTCCGGCAACATATTCTACAGATAAAAATTAATAAAAAAGTTTGTATGTCCTAAAATGCTTAGTTTCGGATATATAGGGTGTAGAAGTTAGATTTTTATTTCGAATTTTTCCAAATAATTTATGAACAAAGGTCAATATTTGGACGGAAATTGGTGGCTAGGAGCCAGGAGTTTTTTGACATAAGAAATTTGATTTTGATGTCAATATTTCCCCAATGTCTCAAATTACTCAAATTTGTACAAATTTTCCCGATACTCATAAAAAAATTGGAATTGTTTGGTTTGGTTTGATTAATTATCGAATTATTAATCAAAAACTGTTAAAATTATTGTGCATTGAAGTTGGACGATGAATATCTTTTAAACGGTTAATTTAATCGACTAATCATAAGAAACCATTTTTGTAGAGCAGCAAATTTCCTACAAAACCGTGAGTTGCTCGTATCATAATAATTTTCTATTAACGAGCTATAGAGTTCATAAGAAAAATGAAAACTGCCTTAAAATAATCAAACTTTAATAACTTTTGAACGGTGAGGTTTACAAAAAAATTGTGAGAGACCTTTTTTGTAGAGAATTCAATTTCCTACAAACACGTGTGACGAGATATTTTTTTTTAACCATATGTGATTTCACTGATATCCTACTGTTGGCAGCACACGCCATCCACACTGCGCCGACAACTTGTCGTAAAATATACGAACAAAACATAGACACTTTGATCTTTACCGACTCGAGACGGGACACTGAAAAGTCTCCGAATTTTGAAACAAAACAAAAATGTCGCTGAAATGTATTGGATTTGTCGCAATTTTGTCCTAAAACATTAATGTTTCAGTCTTGTCGTTGTTTTGTCTGCTTGGTCTGGACCCGGCATAAGACTTTTCGATATGAAAAAAATATTTTTTCTCAATCGAGAAATGTTTAGGAAAAACGATCATTTCATATTATATTCGTTTCCGGTTCCTGTCAATCACCTAATAGATCAGATATTGTTCCTGGTCCTTTTTCATATCCCTTTGACTCAATGGACATATCGACCGAAACGTGACAAGGTCAATTTGGGCCGGACACAAAAGACCGGCGACGAAATTAGATAAATTGAGTTCGCAGAGGTCCGAAAATTGGCCCCGAGTAGGCAAATCAAATTTGATGTGGCTCGAGACGCTGACGGAATTCCGTAAAAGGCGTGAGTGATAGAGGAAAAAAAAAAAAGCAAAGTGAAAAAATGAAGAAAGAGAGGGAAAAAAAGTTCGTTGAGAAATCTCGTCGTAGGTTTTTTAATGACTCTAGCTCAAAGTTAATGGATGATGTTTTTTGGGTGATTTTTTACGCCTCCGTAATGAAATTTTTGGTTTATTTGGTTTGGAAAAACATAGAAAATAAAGGCTCAAAAAGGAGCCAAATATTGTTATAAGTTGTGGTTGTTTTATACAGGGTGTCCCAGGCTGAGCGTGCATTAGAAGTTTCTAGAGAACTACAATATCTAGATCGGAGATTTTTTGCACATCATTGTTTAAATACCGGAAGTTGTCTTATTCTAAGTGGGTTTCCCCATTTTTTAATACATTAACCGGTTTTGAGAAAAAAAAAATATTTAAAATTTTTGGAGGAAAAAAACTGCCTGTCAAAAATATATGTATACTCTAAACGTTAAATTTAGTGATTACCACAGCTACTGTGCCATAAAGAGAAGACATGTGGCTATCTATTTCAAAAATGAAATTGTTCGAATGTCATGTAATAATGACCGCAGTTGTCCTGGATTGAGCGAATAAAAAATTATCATAAATCATTTTTTTTTCAAATGGAAATCCACTTTTTTTATTTCACTAGTGAAAAGGCTTTACAATTCTTTACTTTTTGACTATTCATGTTCCTCTACCTAATATAAATTGTTTTAAGTTATTTCAGATTTAGTTTTAAAGCGTATATTTTTCTTCATTTTAACCAGTAGCCTATGACTTTAAACGTGAAGTGATGTAAAACAATAGATCTGGCCATGTCGTATGGTGACGCTTTGTTCAAAAAGCAGTATGTTATCGATCATCATTTCCAAGCCAACTTTGCGCTGTTTTTTCGATCATACGGTATATCATTTTAATACTATCAACAATTAGATATCACTAAAGAGCGAAAATACGAGATATATTTTTATAAATACACATTTTAAACTCTTAAGCAGGTAGTATTTATAAGAAATTCAAATAATTCGTTTTCTGACAGATGGGAAATAAATTGTCTGACTGTTTGACACTTTCATTATCGAAAGCGGCACGATCCATGGTTCTCTTATTTATTGTTCGAACTCACCCTCACTACTGAATTATTATTTTACTATAATAAACCTACAATAAATATTATGTTCGCCTATGAAGTCGAACTTTTTGTATCGCAAAAGTATACAAGTCTGAACAGGTCCATAAACTACTATGATAATTCTGTATCCCGGATACTCCTTCGTCGCCGGGCGGCTGAAAATTCCACATTCAAAAATTCGGCCGCGCGATACTGTATGCGTCGCCGAATGCCATGTGTAAGGTACAATTTAACTACATGATTTTTCTGTATCTGAGATACGCGCGTCTGGGATACAGCGTCCTGGTCTGAAAGAGGTCTTAAGCTAGATAAAATCAAGAAAAATATACGTTTTCAAACTAAATGTTAAATAACTTAAAAACGATTTATTTTATTTATAAAAACATGTATACTCAAAAAATAACGAATTAAAAAACCCTTTTCACTAGTAAAATAAAAAAGTCAGTTTCCATTTGAAAAAAAAAATGATTTATGACAATTTTTTAGTCGCTCAATTCCATGAAAGCTGTCGCCATTATTATATGACATTTGAACAATTTCATTTTTGGAATAGATATTCACATGTCTTCTTATTATGTCATAGTGGCTGTGGTAATCACTAAATTTGACTTTTAAGCTGCGTACTCACTGGAGAACTGCAACCGTTGCTGCAACAGAATCGTCGCGAAGGTATGCACGTTTCTCTTCTCGCGAACCCCTCGATTCGCAGTGTTTGCACAGAGCTCGCGAGCACAATGTCCCATTAAAGAACCAATTTCTGTCCAAACATCTTCATTTAAATATCTCTTGTAATAGTCTTTATTTTTTGGATCCCATATTATAGGCATGTTTTTGTACTTTTCAATTAGCGCCAAAACCTTTTCTTCGTTCCATGCACGTACTCATATTTTTGTTGGTTGTGAGACTATTGGACGTACACACTGGCGAACGTCTCAAATCGACGTCCACGAACCAACCGAGAATATCTTTGTGTTCGTCATGAAAACCGACAACTGGCGGCTCGCTGCGAGCTGTTCGAAGCTGGCTCGCGAACCTGGTTCGCAACGCGTCCACACTATAGAATCTGGTTACAGCAACAGTTGCAGTTACAGTTGCAGTTCGCCAGTGAGTACGCGGCTTTAGGCTATACAATTTTTTTTGACAGGTAGTTTTTTTCGTCCAAAGATTTAAAATTTTTTTTTTCTCAAAACGGTTAATGTTAGATATAGGGTGAATAATATTAAATAATCAATATTCATAGAATTATACAGAAAATTTAAGTATGCAATAAAAAATGGGGGCACCCATTTAAAATCATCTTCCGGTATTTATGATTTCAGTCTAATAAAATTATTTAGTCAACATGTTTAATTTATGTCAATGATGACAGGCATTCATAATTTAGATTCTAAATATCTCGGGAACCATTACTCGTAGCGATTTTTACCAAGAGACCTTTTTTACGTAAAAAACGTCGTTTTACTCAGTAGTTTTAATATGTAGAGACGAAAAGTTATTAGTCTTCAAATCAGTAAAAAAGATATGAGGGTGGCGCCCTCTACAAGTAGAAGTTATATTGACTTCAAAATCAAATTTCTCATTTTCTCAAAAAACTCCCAGGTACCAATTTTCATCCAAATATTGACGTTGCTTCAGAAATTATTTGAAAAAAATCAAAATAAAAATGAAACTTCTACACCCTGTATCTCCGAACTAAGCATTTTAGGACATACATTTATACGAACTTTTTACTTATTTTTATCTCCAGAATATGCTGACGAAGTTTCCGGAATACAGTTCAGATCACCCTGTATAAAGATATGATAGAAATACGTTCGTCAAAAACAATCCATCTCCCATTTATGTTTCTTATTATTTTCTATTCAGTTTCAAAACAAAAGCGATACAAATTCAAAATATTTCAATTGTAATGCTTTGTAACTTTTACACTTTACTCGTTTATAATTGGATTAAAACTAACCCCCGCGTCGTTGAACCAAAACCGTACGTTCCCTCCTTTTACCCCTAGAACATTCCCCAACATCCCCCCTCACGACCGCGACGAGAACGACTTTGTAGAGTGTAAATACGACTACGTGCACGGCTAATCTTTTAAGTGAAACTGGAAAACTTAAAAGTGATTACACCAGACTTATTTCCCGTTGCCAGTAGAAGGAAAACCTGGATCGTCGGGAATAGGGGATAGAGTAGAGGGAGGAAGGGAGGGAAAGGGAGAAAGAGTAGAGAAGGTAAAAGTTTGATTTTAGCTCGGGCAGACGTCTGTGTTCACCCTAGCGGAAGTAACGATCGATTTGTTTAAGTGAAATTGGAATAAGAACAAGAAAGTTGATTGTTTTTGAATGTGGATAAGTCTAAGAGTTTGGTTTATATTAGTGTGATTACTTACAATTTTGCTTCAATTATTGGGAGAATACAGAACAGGGTACTACAAATTTGGGGTACGAGCGTTGGTATCTCGGTAACCATAATAGATACGAATATGGTTAAAAGATGCCATAAAAAGTTCACGATTATTTGTTTTGTTTTCATGTTTTCTTTAAATGTTCCTGACTTTAAGAAACAATGGCTGCATAATAAGTTTAAATGATCCTAAAAAGTCATTCTATTTAGTTAATGAAATTTATTTACCTTTACTGCCTACCTCCATTGCTTTTGGATGTAAATACAAAATATTATAACAAATTTTAGAAATTAAATGAGAATTTCACTTGAACTTCCTATATTTACTTGATTTCGCTCACATAAATGATATTGATTGACAAATAAAACCAGAAAACCCATCTTTCTCGCGCTGGTTAGTTTGGTGACAGTTATAACCGAATTTTTCAGGAACCGGGTTCCGTAGTAAGAAAACTTTCAGGAAACCGATCGAAAAGGAACATAAAAGCATAACCAAGGTAAGCAACGGAATACACCCTTATTTCATCACTCTTTAATTGATAGTCTGAAATAATCATATCATTTAATAAAAGCTTCTCAAATATTTTTTAATTACTATTGTTACTAAGAATATCAATTAGAATTGCATCAAAATGCATTAAAGAAACAAAACTAGAACATGACGGCTTTCTGACACTTTAATCCCCTTGCTTTTAAACACTTTTCTAAAGCTTTGTAAAATATGAATTGTGATATTTAATTAGTAAAAGACCGAAACAAAGGCTAAGTCGGATGAATACCGAAATTCTGGCGGACAGCGTCATTGTAATTGGCTTTCGCAGATAAAGCACAAAGGGCTTTATTAAAAAATCACAAATAACCGGTATAAAGATGAAAAAATTCATTTGGACAGGACCGGATTATTAAAAACCAGGGGAGGCTACAAGGCATTATAAAATTTGTTGAGTTTTTTTGTATTAATTTTTATACGAAAAATAAATGAATACGTAACGTACATTTCTAAGGTGTTTATGATTATTTAAAAAGAGTTAATAAATTAAAAACTCTGTATTTGGCTTCAAAAAATATCATTATTTTTTTGTATTTGTGATTTTCAAATAGTATTTTTTTGTTAAATAGATCTAGAGATCTACAGTTGATACCAAATAAACTTTTAGTCACGTGATTAAGCTTGACCGGCACAGCGTTGCCGGTCATCAAAATATTTTAGAAAACAAAAGCACAAATTAACTACAACAGATGCGAAAGAACACCGAATTACGCGTTCAGGTTTCTGTGACCTTCAGAAAGAGTTCATAGACAATCCGCATCAATGTATAGTTTGGGTTATTATTTGTTTGGGTGAAAATAATCTGCACCAATATGTTATCGAGGCATACAAAAAGGTCCACAGACTTCGAGACATACGAAAAATCAAGTCCATTTAGCGTGTATCGCAATTTTCACACCTTAAAAATTAGTTTTTTATAGCTATAGCAACTGTAGCGACTATGAAAAAAAGCTGTGTGATTTTCATAGAAAATAAGGGCACCTGTAATTCATTTGAGAATGTTATAAATCGCTAAAAGAGGTTTCAAATCTCTTGGATTTCTATTAATATTAAATAAATTTTATTAAAAATTGAACTAAAATTGTTAGTATCATTAAAAACAATTCAAATTCAAAAATTGTTTCAGTCAAATTCCCTCATTTAAAGTGAATATTAAAGTAAATATAAATACAGCTCATTCTAAGCTCTACTTATCTTTAAGAAAAATTTAAATCATTGTTGCAATTGGGCCTTAATACCATTTCGAATGAACAATAGTATTAATAATGTACATTATAATAATAATAAATTTTATATCATAGTGTGTATTAAAACTACTAAAACACTTTTAAATTGGTATTATATTAACAACTTTTGTTTTTTAATCCAAAAAAAAGTTACCAATTTTCTCAATCAAAATATTTGTGGTCCTGAAAAGGACCTTCGTTTTCCCATGTTCGTCAAGGTAGGTAATGGGTAAACGGTAAAAAAACAGGATAATGAAATTTAAAAAATTACAAAAATTGTTCAAAAGTGCCTCCCTCTTGCATTAAACAATAACCCAAACGATCATAAAATCCCCTCCTCACATTGGATAACATATCAGGGGTGACAGTGTCAAAGGCATTAAATATTTTCTGCCTTAACTGCTCCAAGTTTTGAATTTCTTCATGGCCGTAAATTTTAGATTTTATGTACCCCCATAAAAAGAAATCATTCACCGAGAAGTCAGGTGAAATTAAACGTCAGTCTAAACAAAACTGTCATTTTTGAAAACTTGTCAAAATTTGGACACACGCTAAATGGACTTGATTTTCCTATGTCTCGAAGTCTGTGGACTTTTCTGTATAATCTCACAGTAATTTAATAGATTGCTCGTCATATTATATCAACATTTCTATTAGAAAAAAAGGATATTTATAGTATAAAAAAATTAATTTATTTAACAAAATTTAATTAAAGATGTGACAAAATAGTTACATTTCTATTGGTTATATCGGACTTTTTTCGACTATATAAATCTTTATTTTTTGTAAACTTTAATGCATAAAATATTTTCAATCTAATAAATAATTTAATGATGTAAATAAGAGGAAATTTCTCACATGGGTGGTCAAATTCTATAGTTTTCATTATATCAAACAACAGTTTAGTTTTGTAAAGTGTGAAAACGAATGCCTAAGTTCACATTTTTTACATCAAAGCTACCACCTGAATCCCCAGCGCGAAATTTAAATTCCAGTTAGTTAGCCCGGCGCCGAATATGTCCATGGTTGGCAACAATGAATTTAAAAATCGCGCCCTAGATTACGTAACTAAAAGTTTAATTGGTATCAAGAATATCTATCTAGTCTCCTTGTGGAACCAGCTGATGACGCTGTAGTTTCTTCTTTATATGCAGGAATTATACAAGATAGTGATTCCCACAAGAGTCTCGTTTTTGAGAGTCTCGTATGGTCTCGTCTAGTTTTCTAGACGAGACTCGAGACGAGACTCTAGACGAAACTCGGACAATACGAGACGAGACTTTTATTGGCCTCGTCTCGAGTCTCGTGCGAGACTCCTCGTGTCTCGTATGAGAGTCTCACAGGTCAACAATAAAGTGCTATTTGGCAGTTCAGGCCTCAAATAGGATATCTGACGAATAAGGTTATTTTATCTAATAGATATTGCTGTCTATAGGTGAAGATACACGTTTTTCTGCTATCCATCAAATAAAATATATCTGGCGGATTATAACGCGCTATCTATACCTGAAAACACCGGGGGTTAACGGCTTTACTCTATAGTTACGGCACTAAAAGGGATGCAAATACAGAAAAAATCCGGTGGCTCTCAAAATTTTTCCAAAAAAATATTTTTTTTTAATTTTCAAACTTAAATAACTCGCTTATTTTGAACCTATTTGAAAAATGATAAAGAGAAAATATGTTTCTTTTATCGAGATCTACCAGCCCTGAAAATATTTTCACTTATTTAAGACTCACCCTGTATAATACACATTAGATGTTAGTAAATTAGAATTTACTAATTATACAGCACAGTGAGCATTTTATTCCTTTAAGGGAAGTGTGTTCTAGGTGACGTCGTTGTTACGTTACCAGGCTCTTCTTGTGCCTAATATGAAGCAATAAAACGCAGATACGCAACTGTTCCCTAATGTTCCCTAAATGTGACAAATCTTTGCTCATTGGGCATATATCTTTTCTTACACCTTCGCTGTTATTTACTTAAACTTGTCAAAAATAGTTAGAATACATTTATAATAATAATTTGGTGACGTTATTTGGTATTTCAGTGTCGTGTCTGACATACCGTATCATATTGTACAGTATATCATGGCTATGAAATGTCGATCGATGGCATTTCCTATATAATTTTACATATAAAATGACAGCGATCTTCGTTTCATAGCCATCGCTGACGCCCTTTTTATTCAATCAAACGGTATTTGTTATTCAATAATTATTATAACTTATCTATTTAGTCTCTTTTTTAGGACACTTATTGATGATGTCGGTCGTGGTGACTCTATATGCGGGAACTATTTGGAATTAGAGTAAATGATAACCCAATTTTTTAAAAAAATTACCTGTTTCAATTTCAACGTAATCAAAAAGCTTGTATGCAAAATCTAGAAAATTACAGTAGCTGCAAACAATAGGGAATGCATTTCCGCAATTGTTATTGTTTGATAAATAGAAAGAGTAAAAAATTAACAAATATCCCATCCCCGATGTCATAAACAGCACCAATTCTGATAATGCCTGTTTATTGATTGCATTATTTTTTAGAAACACTGAAGAATTATCAAAACTCTGATATTATCCAGATATTCATTATTCAAATCTACAGTGTGTCCCCGGATTGTCTTTACAAGAGGAAAAGTTTTTCATTATTAACATTTTGTAACGTTTTTAGTTCGTTACATGTCTTTGTATATCATATATGATGTCTGGCGTATCATCACCGGATTCCCTATCGTTCAGGCGTTCAGTTATCGTTTCACTGCTCTGTGGAGGCGCTGTCAACATCGCTTCAAGGCGCCTCTCCGTGCTTAACTTCATTTTGAGTTTGGCCGTCGGCCATCTCAATAGTCCTCACTTAGAGAAATTGCAATTATTTAAATCTTGCTGTATAATTTGAATCAGCTGCTATTTCGAAGCTACAGGTAAAGATGAGATATTATCTTTATTAGATTCGTTATTATTATTGAATATTTTTAGGGTAGAGTTTCGGATGTCTCAACTTAACTTGTATTTGTATTTTGCTGGCACGTTGGCGTCCCTTTTCTTTTGTCCTTCAGAATGTTACATGGAAGAAAGGACAGTTCTTTTGTTTATTATTCAGCCCTCGGAAGTATTTCGAGGTAGGTTTATTTTGTTTATTAGACCTTGTTTGGTTTTAAACAAGAGTTTCATATTTTTAAGGTCCAAGGTACGGGTAGTGTTCCCTTGTACCGTTATATGGACGGATGTCCAAGTTAAGACATTAGTTGGATGACACCTATAGTTGGATGCCCTATGTACGGATGTCCTGTGGACGAGTGTCCCAAGTAGGAATGATTTATCTTATATATTAAGTGCCCCAGCGTGGATGTAGCTTGAGCCCCATGCTGCTTCCTTCCCATCTATAAGCCTAGTCAGTAGTTACGGCTGTATTAATTCATGGTGTCCTCATTCTGGCCCCTTTTGTTGTATTGGATAGCCGAGAGACAGTACAGAGATGCGAGCCCACCTCACGCTGTTACTGTTTGAAGCAAGATTACATAAAGAACAAGTGTAGATTTAAGTTCTAGTTTTACATTTAACATTTTAAACATTTTCAGTTTTAACATAATAACGTACATCTTAAATAATATCGTACAGACTATGTTTAGTGGTTAGATCGTTAAGAACATTCATGTCGATTTATTATTTAAAATATGATTTAGATCTTAGGTTTCATTACATTACGTCTTGTAATAGTAGTAATTTCATAGATATTATTATTGCGCAATTTTAACAGATGAATAACCAAACATAGATTCTAGAATCTACGGGTTGCAACAGCTTCGATTTAACATCATATAAAATATATCAAATTAATTAAAGTAATGCTACCTGTCATATATTTTCTATCTCTTTACATGTATTGCATTTTATCATAGTCGTTTTCATAGAACATATTTAGTACTATTTTTAACAAAACTTTCTTCGACATATAACCACTATAGTTGCTAGAATTCTACAATATTATTTACCATCAAAGAACATCATGAATAAATATAGTCATTAGTTTTAAGTAATATACAACTGTGTTTTCTTTCTCTGTACATGCCTGGCGCCCAATATCTATATTTTTTTTTATTGTTAATGATTAGTTTTCTTTCCAGTGAAATACCTTATCCACGACTGCTCTCCGATGAAAAGCTGCAGTTCGCAGTGGTAATGTTTAATAAAAAACGCTACAATTTTGAGAAAAATACATTCTTCATAAAACATTTTGTTTGCTTGTTCTAAATTGGTTACTCCTGTTTATACTTTTCTAAATTTCCATACCGTTTTAGAGAAAATTACAAAAAACATGAAAATATACTTGAATTTTTTAGAAATAGCCATCTTATCTAGAAAATAAGCGAACACTCCACTAACTGGACCAGATCCGTTCTGCTTCCCAAGCGGAAACCAACTTATAGAATCTGGAAGACTCCATCTTAATCCTCCTCTTAATTACTCCACCTGGAATGGGAATTCTCCAACGGATCGCTATATACAGAGCGACCCAGAAAAATCAAAGATTTTCCTTGATTTAAGTAAGAACAATCTTTGGATTGTCACGGGAACAGGACACTGTCTCCTTCAATGAACACCTTAGTAGACTGAAGCTAAAAAACAACGGCCAATGCAGATTCTGTGCGGAAAACGAAAAAAAATAACCATAAACTTTGGTACGACTAATATCGGAGATGAAGAACTAACCTCTGTAAAGCCGTCACAGATACTGGCTTTTGTCAGAGCCCTGAGAATGATGAGTTAGAACTCAAGAATGGATTAACATGCTACTTATTGAAGAATTGGCTACAAGTCCACAAATTACGCTATGTTTTCCCTCCTTAATAAAGTTTACTCTAGTCTAAATAACCATGATTCTACAGCAACAATTTTCTGTGATTTTTCTAAGGCGTTCGACTGTGTAAATCATAAGATCCTAATTAATAAACTACAGCACTATGTGTTCAGGGGAACATCTCTCGAATGATTTAAGTCGTCTAGCAACAGAAGTCAACTTGTGAGGGTGGATACCACGTTGTCTTCTAGCAAGCCAATAGAATGTGGAGAACCACAAGGCTCACTACTAGGCCCTATTTTGTTTCTTCTTTTTAGTAACGACATTGCTAACATAGACATCAGTGGTAAAATATGTCTTTTTGCGGACGACACTAGCTTCACTTGGAGCAACAAGGACGTCACGGCACTTCATAGGATTATAACAAATGACTTAATCACCATTAAATCTTGGTGCGATTCGAACCTCCTGAGTCTCAACATTTCTAAAACTAAAGCTTTGTATAAAACCTCGCTGCAGCCTTTTGTACTTAACAACATCACCATTGACGTCGTAAAATCAAAATTGTTGTAGTTCTGAAATGGGACATGCATATCGACGCTTTGTCGAAAAAATTAAGCTCTGCCTGTTTTGCATTAAGATCTGTTTCTAAGGAGCTTAACTTGTCAGTGGCTAGAACTGTTTATTATGCACTTTCTGAGTCGCACCTCACGTAATTGCCCTTCCATTCTGGGGTACGTGTTGTGCGACTCAATTTGACCGCATTTTCAAGCTCCAGAAGAGAACTATTCGATATTCACTGGAATTGAATTTAGAATGAATTTATAATGAGTGGGGGGTTAATCACTGCGACCTTACAGATCCATTGTGTCCCCCTTTCTTGAGTCATAACTCATCATACAGTCCCAGGGCTTTGACAAAAGCCAGTATCTGGGACGGTTTTATAGAGGGTAGTTCTCCATCTCCAATATCAGTCGTACCAAAATTCATGGCACGAATGGTTGTCGTCTCGGCGCACTCGGTGATGAGGTGTACTGGTGTTTCCCCATCTTCCGCACAGAATCTGCATTCGCCGTTTCTTCTTAGTTCCAATCTACTGAGGTGTTCATTGAGGAGACAGTGTCCTGTTAAAAACCCCGTGACAATCCGAAGATTGTTCGTACTTAAACCCAGGAAGATCTGTGATTTTTCTTGATCATAAGCCCTCAGAAACTTCTTCGAGTGTCTTAGACCGTTGCAAGATTTCCATTCCACTGCTCCATAAGTAATCATGGGTCTTACTATCATGGTATACATCCAGCGCAAAATGTTAGGGGAGCAGCCCCATCTATTTCCGGCCAGTCTTCTGCATATCATGAGAGCCTTTATGGCTTTGCTGGTAGTGTTCTTAATATGCCTGTTCCACAGGAGTTTACTGTCCAGGGTTATTCCCAGGTATTTAACTTCCTGTGTTGGCAGTATTTCCTTTCCATCTAGTTGGATTCTATATTCACTGGGACTAAACAGCAGAACTCATTGCCAGGACATTTTTAAAAAATTAAAAATATTAACTCTTCCTTCCTTATTTATATTTGAATCCGTTTGCCTAATACGTAAGCATGTATCAGCTTCTCAAGAAAGGCCATCTCCCACTTATCCACTCAGGAACGCGGAGCAAGATCTTTATCTACCTACCCCCAGGTCAGAGTTAGTTAAAAGTTCAATATTATACAACTCGAAAAAAATGCACAATCACCTGCCATTTGAAATCAAATCCATAACATCATTTTCTTCATTTCGCAAAGCATTAAAATCTTATTTACTAGACAAGGCTTTCTACGCCGTAAATGACTTATTTGATAATCGAATTTGATCTTGTAAACACTGGTCTAATGTTTGCTATTGCTATATTTACCAATGACATCGAAATAAATTTATTTAGAAGTCATTGATATTTACTATAAACTAACTAAATATTTTTGAATATTATTTTTATTTTTTTATTCTTTGACATTGTAAACATTTATAAATGTTTATTTTAAACAATGTTATTTGTATAATGTTTTGTATTCCCTTTTGTTTGTTTGTTTGTTTACTTTGTTTGATTACTTTACCTTTGTCTACAAATTGTAAAATTATTTTACAATAAAGGTATTTATTTTTTCATTTATTTATTTGGTTTATAATACATTTATTAAAAAGGTATAACTTCATCTAACAGAAAACATAATATCAAAAAAAAAATGATTATAACTCGTTTTTGATATTTTTCTCTTATAAAATAATATTATTAACACAAAATTATTTAAATAAAATATAACCCGAACTGTTTTTTATTACCGTTAAGCTGTTAATTACGAATAAATTCCTATTTAATATTAATATTATGGCACAAAGAAACAAATTGGAATTATTACTGCTAAAACGCAATCGAATCAGTGAGTGCTGTGACCGAATTAAGTATTCATTCATGTAAAATATTTTCATAGAATTTATTTCATTTATTTAAATTAATGAAAATAATGTTTTTATGTACATTAATTTATTAATGCCATTTTCGTGTATTAAAAATACTACTACTAGTTTTTAGCATTAAAAAATATTGTAGTCCAAATAAATAAGCTGGCTGCCAACTTACTTGGATCTTACCAAGCTTTCCAACTCGATTTGGATATAAGTGATACGTATACCTACTTATATGGCAGCATTCAAGTATACTTGATCTAAGTAAAGCTATTTTTCGTAGTTGACTTGTCCCATCAAGCTATGGAGACGTATAAAATCTATTATTCTCTAATAATCTGTATGAAAAATATGGAAAATTTTCTGTTAGTATCTCAAATTATATTTGACAATAATAAATTTTAAATTAATTAACGTTCCGATTTATTTTGATTGATGCCCCCTAACGGACAAACAAAGCACTTTTGTATAAAGCTAAATTATTTCTTCTTTCTTAATCTTTTTATTCAAAGGAAAAATCAGAATAGCAAATAGTTTCAATCATTTGAGATAGCTTCGTACTAATTTAGTGGCTATTTAGAGAAACATAAGCAATCAAAACCCAAATTTCATTAAGGTGTGCAGCTAACTGTAGCACAGCCTTGTTGTCTCTGCCTCCATCTCTATCTCTTTCCTCCAACATCTCACGCTATTGGAGGATGCCAGAGGGTCACGTGCAGGACGTTCTTATTACGTAAGAGCCCCGCAAGTCCTGAGGCATATTAATTTAGGACCATTTCTACGGTAAACCGAAGTTTCGGTGAAAATCCCGTTCCCTTCCTCGGGGTGTTCGGCTTCTATGGGGTATTCGAATGAGTACGACCGATGGGACAGGCTTATACAGAGTGTAATGAAATAATTGCAAGCGTAGTACCACACTGAAAAAAATATAAGTAATTTTACCACGTCACGTGACTTCTTGTGGAGTTGATGCGTATTAAGTAATCGACGTAGCTAGAGGAAACAACAAACGGGGGACGAAGAATTAGAATTTTTATAATTTAGGGGTAAGTATATTATACTAATTATGTTTATTTGTAGTTTCAGTAAATATAAAGCCAGTTTTCTTAGAAAAGACATCTCCATTTATTATAATTATTTGCATTTTAATTTTAGCGTTTTTTTTATGTAAACATAATTGTTCCATGATCTCTCTATATCAACATATCTCTAAGTATTATTTATTCTTTCAGACTGTGTTTCGGAGGACAAATTTAATAGAGGACCTGAGTAGAGGACTCTAACCTAACCTAACCTACCCAAGCAGTATTTGGACGTCGGGACAACGTTGTGTCACGCGACCAAACGTCGGGGCGCAACGTCGGCACAACCTCTGAGTCTGCACTAATTTGGAGAATAATTTTTTGGTCAAAACGACGTTTGATACCGACGTTGGCTAGCAGCCTAATTTAGGACAAACTGCAACGTTGTTTAAAATCCTAATTCACAGAAATACAAAACTGTAATAATATGGTGTCTCAGTCGCGTTTTATCCTAAATTGGGATAATTATAGTAAAAATATTATTTTTATGATTTAGTTAGAGACATATGCCAGATGGCAGTAAAGGAAAACAAAACAAAAGTATTT
This sequence comes from Sitophilus oryzae, assembly GCF_002938485.1. Taxonomy (NCBI): domain Eukaryota; kingdom Metazoa; phylum Arthropoda; class Insecta; order Coleoptera; family Curculionidae; genus Sitophilus; species Sitophilus oryzae. Next base: position 4,336,493 of record NW_022147483.1, on the reverse strand, counting down.
AAGCGTGGAGAATGTTTGAAGATCATAATTATTGAAACACTTTAACCGACTCTCTAACTCGTTACCCAAGGCAAAAAAGTTAAACGCAAACATCTTTATTGATAAATGTATTGTTTCTACTTTGAAAAATACTAATGGGCCTTAAAATTAAAGAAGTTTTAAAAAATTTCTTGAATTTTTTTTAGTAAAATGAGAATAATTTATTCGCAGTCGAAAAAATTGTTTCCGCGTGTTGTTTAGGGTCAATATTTCAAGTTAATGTATTCAAAAAGCGGGAATTGCTATTTTAGGAACGAAACAGTTTCTTATTCAACAACATGGCGGCTTTCACTTTGTTGTTTTTGAGACTAAGATGGAGTAGTTCGAGTAGTCGCATACTGGACTAATAAAGTCGCAGTTCAGCCTTAACAGGTAGTATACTAGTCGCAAGATTGCCTAATTCAGTCATCCTAGAGTCTAGCTTGTGCCGCCCTCTATATTCTAAATAAATGAGTGGATAAAGTATCCGTTGCAAAAAGGTAGTGGCTCGACGTTCTATCAACGTAAGAATAAGGAAATCTAAACAACGTTGGAATTAGTAAATCAGACGACGACGTTTGCATAACGTTGGAATAGGTCCTGAAAGTGACGTCGGAAAACTCTTTATTGCCCAACATTGTAACTACGTTGTCCGAATCACCTAAAGATCACTTAAGCAAAAAAGGTTACAAGACAACGTTTATTCGACGTCGCAGTAGCTTTTACTTTGTTATAGTACTAGTTCAACGTCGTCACAACGTTACAACAACGTTTACATTTATTTTAATACCCAAGGTACGGAGCTAATTATTTTTTGTAACTAATCCAACGTTGTGTTTAGTAAACATGTGGTCGCAAGTCGTGAAAATGCTACTTGGGTATCTAATGGCAATTTAAACCTGGCGATTCTTTATTCTAGACAATGATATTCTATTGACAAAGACCTATATGAACGGTTCAGTCGTTAAGTTCCTAGATTTTTGAAAAGGATAAGACTGGAGAATATAACCCAAGGATCAGAATACCACCTCAATCGATTTAAAAACCCTGCAGTGGAACAAGCAGATAGCCACTTGAAAATCTAACCTAATTAAATATAAAATGACGGATTTTTTTGTTGAACAGACTATATTAAAAAAAAATTGAAGAAGAAAATTAATGTTTTATTAGAAAACGGTTGTAAGTTTTGCATTTTGTAGCATTTTTATAGAAATAAATTTCATAATTATTATATTATATTTGAGACACCGTGTATATTTTACCCTATATATAGATATAGAGCGCACCGCTGCAGGCGACCAAATATAATAAAGCCTGTTTGATAACCGTGCGGATGCAATAGGAAATTGATTCGTGTGTAAATACGTCGAAACAGTCGCTGTAAATTTGCATTGCTATTCCGAGCACGAACGTAAAATAGTGTAATTTTCATCTTAGTGTAATAAATATCATATACACTTTGTATAGAGTGACCCAAATTTGAGTCAACCAATGACAGATGCAGGTGGGACTGCAAAAATTTGCGAATTTACAGCATTGTTTCATCTTTTCCCGAATGTTTTTTTATGTTCCATAAGTCGTACATTTAGAGGACGCTTTGTCTCTTCAATATTCGACTCACTGCACTCAAAAGGTACCTAGTAAATGTTTTGCGTTTGCTAAGGCACTTTTTAGAGTAGTCCGAGATTTAAAAACAGTTTTAATTTTGTACTGCTTGGTTATTCGTCTGATCTTTTCTGATGTTTCTTTCAAATATAGAACCGTCAAGTGAGAAAGAGCATCTTCTTCAGGCTGGCGTACTAATAAGTCAATCTTGCAGTTGGATAGAATCTTGTCGAGGGTCTTCGCAGAGAAAAATGGTAAAATACTAAAGTAAGTGAAACATTGCCACAGAAATTTCATTTATCCTGTATATTGAAAGGCGTCAATCTGCAAATCTTCCGTCAACTGGACTGGACCAACAAAGGATTAAAAATAGATGGAGAATATGTTAACCACCTAAGATTTGCTGATGACATAGTCCTAACTAAACAAAAATTATGAAACTACCCCAGTTTGTTCATGAACTGGACGCTATCTCCAAATATAATGAAGCTACAAAAAAAACATGAGGAAAAGTTGTTTGTCCATTTATTATGAACAACTTTCATACGGGTCAATTTGCTGTAAAACAAACTTTTTGAAAACCACCCCAAAGGGCTCATGAAACGGCCGCTAAGTCCGGAAATAATAAACTTATAAAAACATTCATTAGACGAACTTATAGAGAATGTTCTTCTGTACAATTTGCGTCTAATTATTTTGTTGTAGTACAGTTTTAAAAAACCACCCCTATTGCTCAAAAACCGCAAGGGAAACATTTCCGATTTTCTTAATTTTACACTCAGAAGACAGTCGCTGACAAACTCTGAAAAAATCAGCTTGCCCGTAATTTTTTTATTTTCAAATGACAATTTTATTGGATTAGGACACTTAAAACGGACATCATAACGAAACTGCGGTTAGAATTTAGAATAAGCGGGAGGGGGGTTAATCTCTGCGACCTTAGAGATCTATTGTGTCCCCCTTTCTTGAGTTATAACTCATCATACAGTCCCAGGACTTCCTACGGAGACCCGTGTCCTTTACAGTCGAGGAGCTACGACCCAGGCCGGGTAGACGAAACGGTAGCTTGTGTCGCCTGTTGGGTTTAGAGGTAGGAGGTAGGCGCCCGACCCTTGGAGGAGGTGGTAACTTGTATGCCACTTGCGGAGGATGGTCTCACGCAAGTGTCAGCTATCTCTCCTGTAGTTCTCAGCTATCTCTTCCTAGTAACTTGGGCCCGCATAGTCAACAACAGACAACGATGGGCACAACAACAAAGAGAGTATCTAAATATGCGAGGGAAGCTAAACCATAATTGGAAATGGTTGAATAAGCTGAAAATGATGATGATGATGATATATTGAAATCAGTAGAGGGAGATGGCCGCATCCTCCACACTGTGGATGATGCGGTGGAGGATGACGTAAATTAACCAAGAACACGTAACACAGTGTGGAGGATGCAGAATCGGCCATCTCCCTCTACTGAAATCCTACTGTATTATTATTAAATTATAATTTATTTATATATTTATACTGAAATATTTTACATCGGCTGATGTTTTATTCATTCGCCGAAATGGTTCGAATACATTATGACAATATAATAGTTATTCTAATTTGTTGATTTAATTAACTCGATGAATAGAAGGTATTCATTATATTCAGTTACAGCTTATTGTACGCTAGGCTGAATCGTGTATATGTATGTGTATGAAAATCTCTCTACTTTGTAATGAGGAACGAACATGCATGTACGGAATAATCGATGGCATTTTAATGTGAACACTGAAACAATACTATTTAGAAGACATCAAAATAATAGAAAATTAATTAGAATTTACATAAATCAGTGGGTTTCAATAGAAGCTAAAATTCAACGAAAAACTCTATAAAACCCTTCAACAAGAATATTGATTATAATAACAATATGTATGGAGCGATTAAGAATGATTGAAATATGGTATGTTATTCTAATTTTGCTTGTTTGTTTGGAAATAAATTTAAGAAATCCGAAAATTATATCGCCTGTCATCATTAGAGTGAAAACTAATCAAAAATTAAATAATATTACAGTTGGGGGTTTTAACTTTGGTGTTTTCAGCAAACAGCAAAATAAAACACTCAACCGCGAATGCCTTGGCAGTAGTAACAAATAGCATACACGTCAAAAAACTCTCAGACGCCAATTTTCATCCAAATATTGACGTTACTTCAGAAATTATTTGAAAAAAAAAATCGAAATAATAATGAAACACCCTGTATCTCCGAAACTAAGCTGAGACTAAGCTAAGATCTTTTTTACTTATTTTTATGTGCAGAATATGCTGCCGAAGTTTCCGAAATACAGTTCGGACCCCTCTGTATAGAATAGCCCAAATTTCCGTGGCATTATTTTACTTATTTGTATTATTTTACCATTTCATTGTAGGTACGAAGTCTCTTGAAAGATTTAAAAGAAGTAAAGACTTAAATCTTTTGATAAAAAGACTTAAAAAGTCTTGAAAAAACACTTAAATCTTTTGATATCTTCAGGTCTAATTTGTATTATTATTTATTATTAAAGCTAATACATTTTTTCAGATAAGTTCAACTCATAGTTTTACCCACCGGTTTTACTAGTGGAACATAGTTGGGACTATTTGGGCTGTAACGAAATTTTTGAAAGGTCCATAATTATAATTTTAGATGTTTATAAAAAAGTTTATTGAAAAAAGTATACCATTAATATTGATCAAATTTAAAATATACATAGTTTGATAGTATAGGCCTGTTTATTTTTTTAGTATATGTATGGTCACTTTGTTTTGTCTACAAACTGGGTTTTATTTGATACGTTTTAACTGAAGATAAAACTGACAGATAAATTGTTATGGGTAAACAGTGTCTAGACTTGTATTTCTGTAAAAACTTAAAGTAGGTAAATGCACTTTGGCCCTTCAGTCTAACGGGGATTGGCAGAAATTCCACGTTGCCCAATTTGTCTTTTTTGAGTGACACGCAATTTTCCAAGAAATGCGTGGGAAAAAAAGACCGATAAAAGCCAAAGGGTGAAGAAGGTTTGAAGTGAGGAGACTGATCCTGTTTTTTGTGATTTTTTCGTGTTTTGTGGGAGTAGGATTAGAGGACGTGTGTGGGCATTCTGATTTTTCGACGTTCAAATTTAAGCTTCATTAAGCAGCTCAAAATTACTGGTGTCATTAATGGCATGCAACGAAAGTTGTTCCAATTTCCCTATATGTATATATATATGGACACCCAATACATAAAATCCTTAAGTGAATGACTCACTGATTAATCACGATCCTACGCAAACCACTCAACGTAAGAAGCTTAATTTTGGCATACAGGTTGATTCTAGGGTGTAGAGGTTCGATAAGAAGGGGTTTTTCGAAATTCCAGTTCCAAGGGGGTGAAACCACCCCTCCAATATTACAATATTCCTCCAAATATTACAATATTTTTTATTTAATAAACGGTCAAGTTTCTGAAAAAATGCTTAAACACGTATATTTTATTTTGTTTTTTTACATATTTAAGATTTTTTAAAAATGTATACAGGGTGTTTCGAAAAATCTGGTCATTGATTAATCACTATCCTGCTTCAAGCGCTTGACGTAAAAAGCTGATTTTTGGAAAACGGATTGACTTTAGGGTGTAGAGGTTCGATAAGAAAGGATGTTTCAAAACTCGAATTCTAAGGGGGTGAACCACCCCTCAAATATTAGAATATTTTTGATTTAAAAATTGTTGAGTTTTTCAGAAAAACTCTTAAAAATGTATATTTTATTTTGTTGTTTTACATATTTTAAGATTTTTTAAAACTTTATACAGGGTGTTTCATAAAATATGACCATTGAGTAATCACGATTCTGCTTAAACTGCTTGACGTTTAAAGCTGATTTTTGGCAAACGGATTGACTGTGGGGTGTAGAGGTTCGATAAGGATGGGTTTCTCGTATCTCAAATTTCAAGAGGGTGAAAACGCCCATCAAATATTACAATATTTGTTATTTAAAAAACGGTTAGTCTTTCGGGAAAACGCTTGGACACGCAAAATTTATTTTGTTTTTTTACATATTTTGAAATTTTTTAAAAAATCATACAGGGTGTTCTAAAATGTTGGGTAATTAATTAACCACGATTCTGCGTAAACTGCTTGATGTAAAAAGCTTATTTTTGACAAACGGATTTTTCGAAAGTCAAATTCCAACGAGATGTAACTGCCCCTCAAATATTACCAAGTTATATAATAATATCGCCATATTGTTTTTTTCACATGCTCACATAAATGTTACGGAAAATTTTATCCAGTTTGTATGTTAATGGAAATTCTTACTTTGCTTTATCATCACCATTACAAATGATTAATTCGACGCGAACGAAGTCGCGGGTACACGCTATTTAGCTTATAAAACAATAAACTTTTGATTTCTTACCACATTTTCTCTTGACAGATGATAATCAAAGGCCAAAATGACATTCCTCACAAATTTTGAAGTATAATTAGTGGGAAAGTTAAAAGTTTTTCTAGTAATTGACAATTCCTACCACTAATTTTGACGTTCTGAATGCTTATATTCAAATTAGAGGAACAAACTTCTACGCTAATTAAAACCACTAATTTAATCCACTAATTTCGAGCTTCTGAATAATGCTTTAGTCTTTAGGGAAAGGACAGATTTATAAAAATATCTTCAGCTCTGTCTTTAAAAATAGCTCAACCCCATTTTTCAGTTACATACAGATTTTTATCAGATTATATTTAAAATATAATAATTTTTCACTGCAATTTGAAATCTACCAATTTATTTATTTATAAGTCTAACTAAACTACTTTAAAATTAAAAAGACAGAAACATCTACACTGTCAACAATTTTCTCTTTGAACAAACTACAAATATCGACTGATGAACGGAATTCTCTTGGAACTGAAAAAGTTTGTTTTCCAAAACTCTATTCCAGTAATTTGAGCCTCATTTTCTTCAGAAATCCGAAACGAGGGAGCTATTTGCATTTTTGTTGTGTCGCTCTGCCCGCCAAGTGAGAGCCAAGAAACTCGTGTACATTTTTCGTGCTGGCTGCGAACTAGGCCAAGTGGGATAACAAGTGCTGATGGATAAAAATATCTGCTTGTTACTCCGCTATTTACCACTCATCGTCGCTATCTCGTCGAGCGTGCACATTTATATGTCTAGTAGACGGTGCATTTCAAAAGAAAAAAAAATAGTCCAGATACGAGAAGGTACATACAAATTTGCTGAAAATATACAGGGCTGTTTACCACATACGACACGGAGTATTGTAGCTAAACTATTCGATTTTTGCAAATTGTAAGTTTTGGGTTCGTTGAAGGACTATTAGAGCTACAATTTAAAATATTTTTACAAGATACAGTGTCCCACGAGTGTCTCAAATAAATAAAAAATATCAAAGTTGTATTTTTTAAATGGAAAACCCTGTATATTATTACATGTTTAGTTTCTACGATTAAAATAAAGGTAAATTTGATTAAGGTTTGCCGCATTTTAATCTTACCGTTTTTCAAATATTTAGGTTTTTGTCAAAATACAGTAATAATTTTTATATTAAAGTAAAGTTTTTGAAACCAAATATTGTAAGTATTTCTATTTACTAAATTTTGTGTTGCAATAATAAAAAAAATACTACCTTATACAGAGTGTCTAAAAATTTATTTTAAATAATTACTAGCTTTAAAGAGCAATAATTTGTTTAATTTAAATGAAATCCCTGTATATTTTATGAGAATCAGATGCAAAATTTAATTTGTCATAATCATATTGTATTTTTATCTACATATCTCTTCAAGTTTTCGTAGAAAATTCATTTTTTATAATTTAGACTTCATTTATCAATATACCCATGGAATATTGATATTTTAGATTATTTTTAATGATGTAACAAATTTTTAAAGAGTACAGACACTAATATTGTCGATATAGTTCGTTTATTTTATTAAAAAATAAAAAAAAAACTGTTTAAATATTTGTTAAAAAGGGCCAATTAATATGATTCCAGTATTCAAACTAAATTAATTGACTGTTTGCGTTGATTAATAATAATTGCTCCAAATACTGAAAAATTGAATTTTGTATGTGTATTCGACAATGTGGTAAAAAGTAACTCATTAAAAATTTTATTTCATTTTTACAAATGCTTATTTATAACAACAGAGACGTTCATTTTCATGACATATTATTATATTGATTTCTGATTCAAATCCATATTTATTTAGAATAATTTATTAACTAACAATTAAGGGTATGTATTAGTTAAAATTTGGGCGGAAATAATGGTGGTATATTTAATTAATGATATACTGTTTTATAAAGATTAAAATAGTTTCCTTTTTGTATGCGAATAAGCTAGTACATAATATTATCGTTTTTAGCACCTGTACATTTTGTACATTTGTTGCTTTAAAAACAATCTAAAATGTCAATATTCCAAGGGTATATTAATAAATGAGGTCTAAATTATAAGAAAATTAATTTTCTACGAAAACTTGAAGGGATAGGTAAAAAATGGTTTAATACAATTTGATAGACAATTAAATTCTGCATCTGATCATCCTAAAATATACGTGGTGTTCCATTTAAATTAAACAAGTTATTGCCGTTTAAAGCTAGAAATTATTTAAAATAAATTTTTAGACACTCTGGTAATATTATTTTTATTATTGCGACACAATAACTGATCAAATCAAGAAGAAGTAAATATTTAGTGTTAAAAACTTTAATACCCTTGGAGAAACAAAGCCTTAAAATGGTTACTGCAATTTTACAAAATTAAAAATATTTCAAAAACGGTAAGGTTTAAGTATGATAAACCTTAGTCAAATTTACCTTTATTTTAATCGTAGAAACGAAAAACATAATAATATACAGAGTGTTCCATTTAAAAAATACAACTTTGATATTTTTTATTTATTTGGGACACTCTGTATCTTGTAAAAATAATTTTAAATTTTAGCTCTAATAGTCCTTCAACGAACCCAAAACTTACAATTTGGAAAAATCTAATCGTTTAGCTACAATACTCCGTGTCGTGTGTGGTGAACAACCCTGTATAATAATTGAGCAAATATATAATTTTGAAAATGGAGAATAAATTTGGATTGAAAAGAAAGTAAACAATAATCACATAGAACAAATAGTTAAATTTAGATATCTGGGATGTTGGATTACTGAGGATTTGGATCAGGATGTAGAGGTTAAAGCCAGGATAGAGCAGGCTTGTAGCACATTCCTCAAAATTAAACCATTCTTTTGTAAAAAAAAGATTTGAAGAAACCTGAACCTTCTAAAATTCATATAACATTGTGTGAAAAACTAAACAAATACTTCAAAAATTTAAATGCGCAAAAACCTAAACCAATTTACTTGCCTTTTTATAAAAATAATTAGAAAAAAATCACTTAGGCCCTGCCAAACTACTTGCACAGTCACTAAATTGATGGGAAAAGTCTAGACCTATAAAACACATCAATTTTCCGAAATAATTAATAGTTTTATTCAACTTTTCCGGCTATTCAAATTTGATAGAATAGTTTTTCCAGACAATGCCGATGATTAATCGCCTCGGATTTGTTACTTTCGAATAAAAGTATCCGTTTTGTGATTCAGAAATATCTATTATCCCTTACAGTACATTATTGCACATAATTTATTTGTATATGAGACACTTTTTATATCTGTGCACGGTTCTATCCTTTTTTATATTTCTATAATTAGTGCTATCTTTTGACAAGTTTTATGTCAATTTTTAGTAAATGACGTCTAGAGATTGACCTCGCCAAAATTATTATTGATTGCCATTCCTCAGCAGTCTTTGACGCCGTTTTTTTTTCGATCATGCGGTATTAAAAAAGGGGAAAAAACATGACAGAAAAAATTACAGAGTGACAATTCTTGCCACGCTCGCACATACAATATAATCGAAAAAAATGGCGTCAGCGATGGCTATGAAATGAAGATCGCTGTCGTGCACTACGAAACCCTATTATCGATAAATCAAATAAAATAAAAATTGGTCAAGTGCGAGTCGGACTCGCGTACGAAGGGTTCCGTACCATTCATTATCCATACAACATTAGACATTATATTATTGTAAACTTTTTTCCGATTTAGCTGAAATTTTGAATGCGCGTATAAGTAATTTAAAAAAAAATGAAGAAACACATTACTGAAAATTGTATTAATCAATAATAATGTAAAAAGTAAAAATAAATATGTAAAAATATGTAAAAATTAAAAAAAACGTTTAAAGTCCTAACGCTTTAACCACGCGGCCACCGAGGACTTGAAAGATTCTATGTAAAATTCTTACTTAAAAGATAATGTTTAGTGAAAGTACTTTTTTATTTATAAACATTTATTTAATTCTGTTTTTAGTATTTGTTCTTATAGCGGCGACATAGATACATTATCTGTAAAAGTTTCAACTGTCTAGCTATAACGGTTCATAAGATAGACCTTTGTGACAGACAGACGGACGGACGGACAGCGAAATCTTAATAATAGGGTTCCCGTTTTTACCCTTGGGTACGGAACCTTAAAAAGATCCTTTTAATTATTTTTGTAGAGAATTGAACCTTCTACAAAAAAGGTTTCTTATGATTTTTCGAGAAACCTAATATTTTAAGAGTTATTTGAGGCCAAAGTTCAATTCATCGCAAATTTCAAGGTTTTTGAAGCATTAGAGCAAATTTGATGGTTTTATTGGAACAAATCACCCAAAAAATTCATGTTTATTAAATTTAGTTTCTTAGACAATAATTGTTAATAATTTTCGGTAGGCGCCCAAAGAAAAATCGAATAGTTTGAAGGTTTATTATAATTTTTTTTATGAAAACAAAAATCACGTTAAATTGTCTTCCTGTTCATCAAATAGTCTGTAAATATTTTACAAGTCATTGTAACTAATTTGAATTCTCAAAATTATAGGTGAGAAGTTATTATTCCTTATGTAAGTATTTCAAATGACTGAAAAAAAAATTCTCTTTAGATTAAACAAAAACGAGATAAACTATGATTTCGAAGCCAATGAGGAAAATACATGTTTTTAAATAATGGTTTTAAAAAATAGTTCACATAATTACAAATTGAACAAAAAAAAAATCGTTGAAATCGGCTAAGAAATGCCTCTAATATAAAATAATTAAATATTGTTAATTTAAATGGCCGGGCAAACGCTCTCTACCGCGCCTTGCCGCTGTGACGTCACCCGCCGTTCTTCTGGTTGAGTGGAGCCAGACGCGTGTTTATTTTACACAGTTTGCTTTTAAACGCTGTTGAATACGAGTCAAAATTTTAGTTATTTGTGTTAATTAATACATAATTAGTAATTAGTGATATTTATAAATAGTAATGGATGAGCGAAAACAGAAAAAAAATGGTCCAAGGCCATGACAAGAGATGAAAAGAAAAACGTTAAATTATCCTCTATTTTTACAATTTATTGTTGTGAAGATCATTTTGATGTAAGTTCATATATTTATGTATATTGTTTTACATAGGTATATGAAATTTGAATGTACAGGGTTATTCATTATATTTTGACACCCACATACAGCAACTGCAAGTTTTAGAAGAATTAAATAAAAAAGTTGCATGATTTTTCATATACTCTCTTTTAAAATTAATTGTAGTTATACAGGGTGTCTCAAAAAAGGTGGTCCAGAAAATAGTAGGTATTTTTTTCCTATAATTTCAAAATAACAAGGGCAAGGGGGTGTCAATATATAAAAAAAACTGTCTTTTTCACGCTATGCTTTGGAGTTATTTTTCCACGTACTAAACAAATATTTTTGTCTCTTTTCACTTCTACATAACCTACAGCATTATCTCCATACGTCTCCCTACCTGATCTGAAAAATAAGTTTATAACATTAATATTTATAACTATATAAGAGTTCGTAACAGTAGGTACCTACTTATACTTAAATATGCCTCAGTACTACAAAGAATAAATGTTACATACCTCTCTTTTTCCTAGTAATTCAGCACCAATAAATTGAGAATTTGTATTTATAAAAGCAGCCAACATAAAAGCATCGACTTTTGGCAATTTATCTGATTGTGCTTTTACAAACCCGGAATCTGCCATTACTTAAAAAATTCTCAGAACACACAACACATACAAATAATAACTGCACAAAAAAGCATAAAAAGCTCCTTCAATCAACGCTAAAAGCAACAAAAATGTCTTAGTACGCCACCTAAATACGTACATAAACGGAACACGTCTGGCTGCTGCTGGCCATCGCGCGTCGACGAGAACGGCGGGTGACGTCAGACCAATAGAATACCGTTTCAATTCGCGAGGCGTCGTTTGCGTTATCCATAGTATTTTAATGGCCCGTTTTATAAAATTGTGGTACTGCTTTCAAGAATTTTTTTTTTTGCATTTACACATATTTATTCTAATAAATTGAACAGTTTCTGGCGAAAAATAAAATATATGCATCTTCCTCATTGGGGCTAAAAATGATCTCAAAGAGTTTCACTGGCCCCATTACTGCAAAAGATTATTAACAATTATTGTCTAAGAAACTCAATTTAAGATAAACATGCATTTTTTGGGTGATTTGTTCCAATAAAACCATCAAATTCTCTGTAATGCATCAAAAACCTTAAATTTTGCGATGAATTTAACTTTGGCCTCAAATAACTCTTAAACTATTAGGTTTATCAAAAAATTATAAGAGACCTTTTTTGTAGAACGTTCAATTCTCTACAAAAACAAGTAGAAGGATATTTTTTATGTCACACGACAGGCTAGCAATAAAATGCATAAGGTGCAAAACAAAATTTTTCCATGGTATTCTCATGGAAAATAATCTATATATAGTTTTAACATTAATATTAAGAGCACACATTTTAACTGGTATCTTTTTACGTCAAATTGAAACTTTTCAGCCTGTTTGCAAGAAAAAAAAAATTTTTTGAATCACCCTAGTGCATACACAATTTTTTATGACTCAATGATTTCAATAACATTGATACAACAAATCAACAATATCTAATATCATGTAAAATATCTAAAAACCATTATTATATTCTATAAATACGCTGTGACTACACACAATCATATAACATCAGAAATATATTAAATCGAGCCCTAAAAGGTATTCAATTACTTCGTTGAAATACAAAAAGAAACAATAATTTCCATTAATAATGGAGAGATATAAAAAATGAAAGGTACTAAATAACCGAGACAGACTCGTATCAATTTCTTTATCGAAGACGTGGAACTCTGTTCTATTAAAAAGCAATTTTACCTGCTGGAAAATTAATATACACGTTGTACAGTTCTTTGTTTGGTATCTAATCACTTCTTTAGTGTTTTACGTAAAAGGAAATGCTATGATATTTATAAGTTTGTAAAATTTTCTAAACTTTTTAAGTTTTATTATGTTCAATAGTGAAAAGAAAATAATTAATCACATTATGAGTTTATAAATTTATTATGTGGAAATGTTTAACTAAAGTTACTAGTGCTATCTAAATGTGATCCGTAGTGCAGCAAAACTCTGAATCAAGGAATAGCAGACCGTCCAGTGGAGAAACAGACAGGGACATTGGTATAGCAAGGCAAAAGCTATAAAGAAACTATTAATGCTTAACAGGGATAAAGTGGATTACAGGCAAGGATACTATAGAGATAAGGATAGTTCGATTCCTATCTTCCTGCACTGTCAGTTTTTTTACATCATCTAGGGACCGAGTTGAAGTTGGCGCTAAAAATTTTAGACAGTTGCAGTTATTTTTGCGTTTGATAGACGAGCGCACAGTGCGGTGGAAGATAAATTTAGAGGGACAAAACCGTCTGATTAGAAATAAGCCAAAAAATGTGTACTGATAAGAATAAATAGTAGACATTCCAATTGATATAAAAATACATGAATATTCTTTGCATTTTGATACATTTTCATCAACCAATTTTGGTCGTTTTCTGTTCAGCATGGCTATTTACAAGTGCTTATGATCCAAGCCATATGATCGAATAAAAACGGCGTCCAGTTGGCTTGGAAATGACGATCCATGACATTTCCCATATAAATTTACATATAAAATGACAGCGATCTCCATTTCATAGCCATCGCTGACGCCGTTTTTATTCGATCATACGGTACATTTTATTCCAAAGCCAAATTATGTTGAAGATTGCCAAAGGTTCTTACTTTTCTACTGTACGTATATTATTTGTTAAAATCCTTCGTGCCTTTGTTCTGCAGATATCAAACTTTCATTTTTTTTCAAATATCGATATATTGAATGATGTAGATCTTTTGAGTTACCAATAGTTACCAACACAGGTAGTCACAGTCACAGGAAGTTCAAGCTTACCAGGTGAATGTACAAAAGTTTCATTTCAATCGGATAGTATAAAAACAAAACAAAGACCCGTTAAAGGGTTAATTGAAGAACATTCAAAAGAAGAATTGGGTTTTGCAAGTACTATGAGCTTTAGGGCTAGTGGGAGTAACGACGCTGCTGTAAGTTGTGAAACCTTAACTCCATCGAAAGGCACTGAGTTTAAAAAATTAATAGCTGCCCATACACGGAAAGGCCCGGCCTTCGGACTTGGTCTTTGGGGATTGCTTCCCCTTTCTTCTTTTTTCAGGATCGCTGGTTCATCGTTGCTGATTCCTCCCGTATTGATGAAGCTGGAAGGCAGAAACACTGAGTGTCTACGGGTAGTCGTATTTTAGTCATGTTTCATGGCTAATCTTACTGTGGGTTCCCCAATAATTTCATTATTCTTTTTTATTATAGTCCCCACGATAACATCTTTTCTTTACAATTTTTATTTATTTATTAATATCTCTGAAATTATCGAAATATATTTACTCATGTCTTAGGATTATGTAAAGTGATCTGAAAGGAAACCAAAAAAATGCAATAATATACAGGGTGTTCCATTTAAAAAAAAATCATCCCGATCCACTCACACTTTTTAGAGCCACCCTATAGAAGTTAAAATATTTTTCTGAAATACATCCTAGTACATCATTTAGGTTTGCACTTAAACAAAATTTCCAAGTTTTTTATTCTAGGAGCTACAGATGCCCGACGCACTATTGCCTGACCCTGTATATCGGTAAAAGAAACAGAAAAAATATAATACGCCAACAAAAATACTAAAACAGTCTGTGTTTTCCTGCACGGATTGCAACGTGTACCTTTTTTCCCCGTTTTTACGGTTTAATCTGCTATCTGTTTCGAATTTGGGTGGTTTGGTTCGGGAGCAGCAATTTTAAAATCGGAAAAGCATAAATCAGCGATATATTTCCCGGAGCGGCCCAAAGTAACATATGTTAGGGGCAATATCGGCCGGTCCCGGTGTCACAAGGTGATATATAAAGCCGGGCCCCGAGATATTTTATAATTCCGATTTGTTTGGCCGCCTGCATTTTTCCTGATGCCGGTGCACTTTATAGAAAAGGCAGGAGAAACAGAGAAAGAAAAAGAGGACAACAGTGTAATAACGCTCCGACGAAACAATAAATTCTGTTTCTGATTCGGCGAATAATAAAAATAGGACAGGAAAGAAACGTTATAAAGGGTATATGCTGTTACATGGCGTTATTTGGTTTCAGGGTTATAAAAACAAAAACTACGATAAAAAAGATAGGTAGTTAACATATTGTTTCTTTTTACAAGCATTTTATTAACTTGTAATGGTGCAAGTTGTCCATTAGCAAATCATTTTTCAAATGTGTCGATTGAAACGTCAAAAATAACTGTCAAAAATGGGGCTTTACGATGTCGGTTCCGTCTCAAATTCATGATTAAATGGATAGTATTATACTCCATTTTTAATCATTAAAAAAGATTTCGTAAATTTAGTTTTCTGTCATTTCTTGTATGTGATTTGTCAAAGTATTAGTTCTTTTCCTCCTTGACAGGACGCTACATATTAATATCTGTAATAGTATGAAAACATACATATCTGATATATGCAACACATTTAAATATTTATGCTGAGACTTGCTGTTCCCGTATAAATTATCAAACTAGTGCCGAAACTTTTTAATGCACGCCTCTGCGGGATTCCGCCAAACCGCTTAACTTTCTACATTAACCTAATTATTTTCTAAAATGCTCGCTGATATCTGCTCATCTCTCAAACATTATGCACTCTCGGTTACTCTGGAGGAAAGATTGATGCTAAGTTAGCTGTCAGGGAATATTTTAAAAAGTATTGATCGAAATAATTAAAAATGATAGACTAAAATGAATATTGAAATCTAGAATGCCACTTTATCTAAAGAAGAAAACATTTGTCCAGTGTGTACTACCAGTGATGATTTATGTATGCGAAACCCTGGACACTTAAAGCGAACATCATCAGGAAACTGAAAATAAAATTCTCGTGTCACAGTTTTAGTCACCCTACTCCTCGAAACGACTTAACCGATTTTGATAAAATTTTTATATCTATATTCAGTAGCTTTGAAAATAGGTTGTTATCTATGTTTACATCCCTAAGTGATAAGGGTTGTCCACCCCAATTTTTTTGGACAATATTTTTATTTTTATTCTTTTACGATGGGGCATTACAAAATACATACAACCCCAAATTTTCACCCTTTTACTATCAATCCCTATTTTTTAATAGCGATATTAGCTTTTAATAATTTTAGTTTAACAACAAATTTTTAATTTTTTTTTATTGTTTTTAAAAATTGTTAGAATACCTGTATATATGTACCCAAATTTCAATATACGAAACCCTGTATCTTTATTCTGTACTGTATATTTATTCTGCACCGTATATCATAAATATAAAATAGTATATATAAATATTTAAATTTCAAAGAGAATAGAAAAAATACCACGTTCTATTTTAATACATCCAACTTATCAGGAAGCGCGCTCCGTTGTCGGCCATAACTCTTTCCGGCGAATCGAAAAACCGTTGCCATACATTAAGCGCGCGATAAATCCCGAATTCCTGTACGTATCCAGGCCGGCCTCGATTCCAGGCGCGTCCGTCCTCCTGTCTTATCCTGCGGGACAACCGTCGTCACCTCAATTTACGCCGCATACTCAACACCTTTTTTTTCAACTGCGAAACCATATGCTTCTATTTTTTTTTATTATGATCTAGATTAGATTTCATTCTTCAAGGTGGGTATCGGTCTGTTTCTTTCTAAGCACTTGCAAAGCTAATGAAATTGGCGATGTTTAATGGTCAGTGTCAGTGTCACCAATAGCTAGGAGGTTAGTCTGGAGAGGTAATTCAATATTTCTTCAGGACAATGAAGATTTCAGTAGTTTTTTGGATACTTATCTTTTTTCAAAATAAAGTCGTTCCTAATACTTTATACGCACATACATACTGCCATTACTCGCTGACGAAGCTCGTCACGCAAGGCGTTTTCTTTCATGAGCTTTTCTGTGACTGAAAAACCCGATACGTGATGTTATCTGTCTACCGCACTCCGGACATTCAAAAATCTCATTGCTTTGTTACCTCTTTACCTTTTGGAAGTTTTCGTGGAAAATATCCTTGTACCTTTTGAGCTGTCCACTCGGCTTCTTCTTACCGTATATACAAGCTCACCGTAAAGCAGATATTTTGGTATGCGGTTTTCTTGCATTCTGCATACGTGACCAGCCCATCTTAAGCGGGACTTTGTAATCATGACTTCAATACTCTCGCAATCAGCTTTTTCAAGGACTGATACGTTCGAGACAAGATGGAATCAATTTGATTCTTGAGAGTTGTCTAAGATGTCTCTGTTGCAACTTGTTTAATGCGTTCATGTGTCGGCGGTACGGCACCCAGGTTTCGCTTCCATATAACATGGTGGGAATTATTATTGCTCGGTACACTGCAGGTTTTTTTTTGTGCTCAAGTCATGATTGTAGAAGACCCTGTCTTTTAATTTTCATAATGCTCTTGAGGCGCTGCTAATCCTGTGCTGAATTTCAGAGTCGATATTGGCCTTTTCCGAAATCAAACTGCCGAGTTAATTGAATTCCGCTACATATTCCAATAGCTCTTCTCCGATTTTTATAGCATTGCTGTGATCTTCCGGGGGAGTGCACATGATTTTAGTTTTATCGATGTTCAGCTTAAGTCCAAAAGGCTCGTATCCCCAGGTAGTGGATCTTGATATTTTTTTTAACGGAACACCCTGTGTATTATTCCTTTGTTAGATGGAGAACTAAAAAATGAATGTCTTTACAGCAGACGTGTAGCTTTTGATCTGTATACATAATTGTTTGTTGATTTGAGGTATAAGATCACTGGCAAACTGAACTATCAGTAGGAGTCGTAAAAGCAGATACTAAAAAAATAAATATTCGGAAGATGAATTTATGATAATTATTAACAAGTTAAAGATATTCCAAAAAGCGCATTCTTAACCATGAGCGAAGTTATTAAAACTCTCGACCTCACTGTGGAAATAAACAAATACTCCTGAAATGCTATGTCTACTCGGTTCTTCTGTATGGCGTAGAAACCTGGACCCTGAAAAAGAACACTATATCAAAATCTCAAGCCTTTGAACTGTGCCTGTATAGTATAGGAGAATCCTGAGAATACCATAACCGGACAAGTTCACAAACATCGAGGTCCTGAAACGAATGAAAACAACCCCAGACTTCGTCATCATTGTCAAATGCTGTAAGCTGCAATATCTAGGGCACGTGATGAGGAACCAAAGAAGGTATGAGCTGCTCTAGTGCATCCTCGAAGGCCAGATATGCAAGATAGGGAGGAAAAACGACGTCCAGGATGCAGGAGAATTTCCTGGCTCGCAAACCTCAGATCCTGGTTAGGAAAGACAGTCAATCAGCCCTTCTCCGAATTGCCACGAACAAAATCATTATAGTCAGAATGATCGCCAGCGTCCCCCTAATATGCCCCTTAAATGCAACACCCTATTTCTTATTTTATTTTTCGATTCTGCGTAAAATTCTATAACATTTTAATAAACAATGTTATATACCTGAAATTAACAGTTTTTGTAATATTTCAATTTGTTTAAACGATGATTTGTTTAAAATGCGATAAAAATTGTTAGTGATGCCATTGTTTAGCAGAGTAAAGGGTGATTCTCACTATACCTTCCGTATCAGCTCCCTTCCGTTTCCCTTTCATTTACATAAAATATTATATATATAAATTCGGGTCAGAACGTCCTACTACGTTGTCCGCTGCCTAACTTCCACCCTGTGCGATTTTCCCATTGATCTTCGGTCAGATTTTTCTCGCTCATCGACCTTCTTATTCCTTCCATCCATGTTTTCTTGGGACGTCCTCTCTTTCGTTTACAAGGTGGTATCCAATGAATGACTTGTTTTGGAATTCTTTCATTGTGTATTCTCTGAACGTGGCCGTACCATATTAATTGTTTTTGTTCTATATCATTTAGTATTGTTCCCTCTATTCCCATCTGTTGTCTAATGTCTTCATTTCTGATCTTATCCCTCCGTGAAATTCTCATTGCTCTTCTAATCGCGTCCATTTATGTTGTCTCTAATTTCCTGTTATCCCTTTCAGTGAGTCGCCATGTTTCACATCCATAGAGTAATATGCTTTTAACTAGTGTCTCGTATACATTATATTTCCTGTTTTTTATAATTTCAGTGCTCCATAGAATGCCATTTATGCATCTGGTAACTCTTCGTGCCTGTATTACTCTGTTGTTTATTTCTCTATCGTCCGTTCCATCTCCTGTAAATATCGATCCCAGGTACCTGTAATCTTCACATGCCCTAATTTCCATATTATTGTCTAAAATAAGATTTTCTGTATTAGCTCCAATTGGAAGGTATTTTGTTTTTTCTGTATTTACTGTGAGACCCCATTTAGCATATTCTTCAATTATTTTCCGCACCATATGTTCCATGTCATCTTTGTCGTTTGCAATTATGGCCTGGTCGTCTGCAAATTGCAAGGTGTATAAGCATATGTCATTTAGTTCTATACCCATTCCGTTACATTTTCTTTTCCATAGATGTAAGGCCTTGGCAATATAAATTTTAAATAGTGTTGGGGATATACAGCAACCCTGTCGGAGCCCTTTAGTGATAGAAATTTCCTCTGAGAGACCGTTGACCGTTTTTATTTGTGATTTTCCTCCATGGTAAAGATTTTGTACAGCTTTTATCAGAGCTGCGTTAATTCTTGATTCGTGCAATACTTCCCACAATTTTATTATTGACACTGTATCATATGCTTTTTGAAGATCGATGAATGTTATATGAGCTTCCTGGTTCATTGCAGATTTCTTCTCGATGATCTGTTTCAATGCAAAGATATTATCTGTACATGATCTTCCGCTTCTGAAACCACTCTGCTCTTCTTCTTCGTAGCTGGAGTATTCCTCTTCAATTAAGTTCCTCAGTATCCTTCCATAGAGGCGACTCATAGTGCTGGTGACCGAAATTCCCCTGTAGTTATTGGGATCCTTCCTTGAGCCCTTTTTATATATAGAGGAGATATATGCTTTTTTCCACTGTTCAGATACTGGATGACCATTTAAGCACTGGTTAACTATGTTTGTTAACATTCTAAACAGTTTTTTGCTTCCAGATTTTATAAGTTCCGCATATACTCCCTCTGGGCCACATGCTCTTCCATTCTTTAAAGACATTATAGCGGTCTTTATTTTGTTGGTATCCACGTAGATTTCCTCTCCTTCAATGTTTATTTCTGGCTGTGGCGGTTCTTGATACTCAGGTCTGTTCTCTGACAACAATTTGGAATAATATTTCACCTATTCTTTGTTGGTTATTATTTCTATAGGGGCTGACTCCTCCTGTTTTTCAGTTGTTGTTGTTTTTATAAATCTCCATACTTCCGTATTCCTTCTTCCGCCTATATACGTATTAATTTCTTTGCATTTGTCATCCCACACTTTATTCTTTTCTTTTTTTACCATTCTTCTCACCTCATTTTTCTTGTCATTATAAGTGTGCTTGTCTAGTTCAGATTTCGAATTTAGCCATTTCAAATACAGTATTTTTTTTTCCTCTGCAAGTTTATCAAGTTCATCAGTCCACCACAACTTTCTGCTCTTTCGTCTCGCTTTTATTCCTAATGCTTCCTCTGCGGCTCCATGAATACTGTCAATTATATTAGGTGTGTTAGGTGAAAAGGCCTTTCCGAATCTTCTATAAGTTTTTCATCAAGGCTGTTCTGATAAAGATATTTGACGCTGTCATGCATTAGACTTTCTAAATTATATCTTACTGTGGTAACTGGCTTCGTTCTTCCTGTTTTACAGTTATGTTTCCTGAAGATTACATAAAATATTACATCATGTAAATGAATAGTACAATGCACACTATCCGTTCCGTTTCCCTTCCGTTTCATATCCTTTCCTTCCATACATTTTTTTTTGGCGGACGGACTGAAGCGTATCGGAAACAGTGTTGTCAAGTTCTTACATTTGTGCCAGCTCTGTTAATATTGTGCTGATATTTATTTATTCTTTCACCTCTTAATTAAATCTATTACCTTTTTCAAAAGATACAAATTTTTAAAATAAAACTTTTGTAATGATAATATAAATTGTGAAATAAAAAGTATGGAACTGATACGGATCGGAAGCTTACGTATAGCGTCAATACAATAAAAAATACGGAACGGATATGGAATGGATATGGAATGGAAACGAAAGGTATAGTGATAATCAACCTTAAAACAGCCGGGAAAATACGTATGTCTATGGAGGGCTTTACATAAATTACATAGGTCACTTTTGATATTTATCCAATCTAAAAAAGACCACCACATGTCACAGGCTGTCGGATTTCGCGAATAAAAAATCAAGATCATTTCGGGAGCAAAGAATCACCCTCCAAATCTATAATGGAGGATTTACAGCGACCTTCTTTCGGTTATATTTATACGAAATAAAAATGTCAGTGCTGGCAGCGGCCGCGTTGGATAATTTATACCCTCAAGGGCTGGATGTGTCTGTTCTCGGATGCCTGGCTGGAAAAGACGATTGGAATGGAAACGAAAGTGAATTTTCTCGTAGTAGGACATGGGGAAACTCGTCTGGGAAATGTCTGAGCTGCCATTGGTATTGAATTAAATATGGATTTCTTTATTTTGTCAAAATAGAGGGTAATTTTTCCGATGTGACTAGCACGTGCGTAATTTTATTTAAAGGCTAAAAAGGGCTTAAAGCACTCCACTAGTAGGTCCCGTGTACTTGTGAAACACTGATGACACAGATCACAAGTACAGCGTGGTCGAAATTGGTCTGTTTTAATAGAGAAAACCTATTTCCTGACTAGATCGACCAAAACTGACATAGATGTCATGGGCTCGATTCCTGATAAAACGTTTAATGGCTTAAACCGCCTGTTGATATTTTCACTGCCAACTGAGATACGGGGTCTTTTTTTGAATTTTTTACCATTTGGAAAATTGCCCATAACTTTTTATTTCGCGGAATAACAAAATTCTGTAAAGGATCCGTTTGCGTCATTGTATTTTTTTTTCAAAAAAAGAACCCGAGACTGCAGTATCAAAATTTGAATATTTCTCACGGTTTCCTAGATACCCTATAGAAACAACCAAAATGGTCAACCCTGTACAGACATTATTTACAATGTCCCAAAAATATTTGAAGAAGTAATTTGACTCGAGACAAAACTATATTAACAACTAAAAATAGAATGGAAGAAGGAACGAGAAAAAATAACAAGAAAAACTCGATCACACTCAATTTACCCAGTGCCCGAAATTGCACTTTTCGCCTAATTAAAAACCCATCTTGTCGGAAATAATCGCGAGATTATTTTTCGAGAGGGCGGGTGGAAGTTAGGATGGAAAAAATGGAGGAAAAAAGAGAAGGAATCTAGTCCAACGGATTGGCAATTTTTCCACGCGGACCGGAAAATTAGAAAATGTTTGCTCTACACGACGTTAATATCCGAATGACCCACATCGCGTCGCCGGTCTTTACTACTCCTACCTTCCCCTACTCTATTTTTTTTTATTTTAGTCAATTATAATTATTATTTTTTGTTTTTTGTCTTTTATCGGCGCAAGACTGAGAAACTGAAAATCTATATTTTTTCTTATTAAAAATAAAATTAAATAAAGCGGAAAATTAAACAACTGTTTTTTTAAGATTGTAGCCTTGTGCAATAATATTATACAGGGTTATTTACCTCATTCAACACTGAGTATTGTAGTCAAATGATTGGATTTTTGAGCCCTTCCCGGACACAAACGGTACGTAGTGAGACAAGAAATTGTAGAGGCAAACAAGCCCTATAACATAGGATACAACCTTTTAATGAACAGTGCTTTCCATAAAATCAATAAAATGAAAAATATACTAAATAATATACATGTACTGATTTCTTTCGAAAATCGACAACTATGAAACTATGAACCCCTCCCCGAACACAAACGGTAGAAAGGAAATTGTAGAGAGAAACAAGCCCTATAACATAGGATACAACATTTTAATGAACAGTGCTTTCCATAAAATCAACAAAATGAAAAATATACGAAATAATATACATGTTTAATTTCGAAATAATATACATAGTTAATTTCTTTCGAAAATTGACAACTATGAAACTATGAGCCCTTCCCGGACACAAACGGCACATTGTGAGACAGAAAATTGTAGAGAAAAGCATGCCCTATAATATAGGATACAACATTTTAATGAACAGTGTTTTCCATAAAATGAATAAAATGAAAAATATACGAATACATGTACTGATTTCTTTCGAAAATCTACAACTATGAAACTATGATCCCTTCCCCGACACAAACGGTACATTATGAGACAGGAAATTGTAGAGAGAAGCAATCCCTATAACATAGGATACAACATTTTAATGAACAGTGCTTTCCATAAAATCAATAAAATGAAAAATATACGAAATAATATACATGTACTGATTTCTTTCGAAAATCGACAACTATGAAACGATGGACCCTTCCCGGACACAAACGGTACATTGTGAAACAGGAAATTGTAGAGAGAAACAAGTGAAACTTCTTTACGCGCGATGGGAGTAAAAATTCAAAGCCGCGACACACGGCCTTGAATGGCCAAAGCGTCACACAAAGCATCATGCCGAAGCATCATGCCGAAGCATCACGCCAAGCGTCACGAAAATAGGAAACTGTAAAATACGCAACCAACCGTCCAATCACGAAGTAATCGGAGAAGTAGATCGTACGGTATCGATGATGTTCGGTACCAGGAGAAAATTGACAGGATATAATATGCGTTATTTTCATTATTTTATAGGGTTATGGTTGAAAATTGTTTTTTATTTCAGACTTTTTAGTTCGTTTAATTTAATAATTACTAAAACCAGCAGTTTCAAAAATATATTTAAAAATAAAAGACAAAAATCCAAAATATTAATAATCTATTAACATGGATTTGGACGATAATAGCTAAGAACACTAAATTGATTTCTATATTCGATATAAAATTGTTTATTAGGTTTTTAGTTCGCGATGTTTGTGGTAAATAATTTTCGTGTTCATCGCCTTTGAATGGACGTGAGTATCCAAGTTACTAATCTGAAAATAAGCCAACATATCGTTTGTGAACAGGAGGAAAACAACAATGACTTGAATATTCTTCATGTTAAGTTAGATATCTTTGGTTTTTGTATTTGTTATTCTAGCCTGTAATGATTAAGTAGAAAATATAAAACTATTTTTAAAATTGCTGAAATTTGCTGCTAGATTGCGTTATAGAACGTCAATAATTGCGAGTTGACGGGAACGTTCCGATGTCCCCCTCTCTACCCCCTGAAAAGTAACTAAAAAATACAGTTTGGGGGGATTTAAACGAAACGATTTTCCGTGTTTTTTCGACGTAACCGCGTTAGGCCGAAGCGATTTTTCCAAAAAAATGCGCGTCCGACTGTTTATTTATTTATCGGATTCAATTTGGAACGTAAATTTTTCTATTCGTTTGATTTTTTAAGCCGGTTCGTCTTTTTTTTTGAAAAATGTGGCGTTTCAATAAACTCGAGCTTTGCTATTCGAAACACCTGAAATAAATATTTTGTTTTCTTTTTTTTCGCAGTTTATACTATAGGTATAAGCGGATTAAAACTTTTTTATTTCTAGATATTTTTACTTATAGTCTGTTTACGCGTTAAACATTAGTATTTTTTATACAATTGTAGAGATTAGAGCTGGGAATTCTAGTTCCTAGGGAGGAAGTTCCTTAGTTCTAGTTCCTCCAGAGGAATAGTTCCTTGAACTAGGTCTTTAGTTCACAATAGTTCCCGACCAACATTGACATCCCAGTTGTTTGCTAATGGATTTTCCTGTCAGTCAGAACTATTCACAGTATGATCTGTATAATTTTTATAATGTACGAAATATAACGAAACGTGTAATTGCGTATGTTAAAAACATATAGGCAACTTTTATTGCAGTTAAAAAAAATTAAAAAGAAACTCAAATCAGAGTTTAAAAAAATATAATAAAAAAACTATGTCACAAATTCGAGCAAATAATATGAAATTTTTAAGAAAAAATGCATTTTTCCTCACTTCAAGCCTTTTGTTTTTGTAAAAATTCAGAATATCTACTTTTTTATAAGATATTTTTTAATTTTAGAGACTTAAAGTGAGACATTCCCATAAACAAAGAGCAAACTAAATTCAAAGTAATTTTTCGAAAAAAAAACACGTTATAGCTTATATCGCTGAAAAGATTAAAAAATGGCGCTTTTTATGAAGTCATGGCCAACTATGGTTTCCATTTAAAAAAAACATACGTTTGTGTCATATCTCAAAAATGACAGGCTTTAGAAAGGATCGGAAAACACAAGCTCATTAGGGATTATCTACAACTTTTATCTGAAAACTTTTTGTCTAAAATAGATAATAATGGAATTAGGGCCAATTTTTAAAATAGCCGAAATTTGTTTTTTTCGAAATATCTAGTAAGCTATGAACTTTTCCAAAAATCTGAAAGGCGCATATTTATGATACCACAAAACTGCAATTCTTTCCCCATTTAACCGATTCTCTATCTCCAGTAGTTTCCGAGATACCCATAGAGAACATCGTAGGAAACTCGCCCTGTATTTAATATAGATTTTAAAGGGCGTTTACATTATTAGGCATTCGCATAAAAGTGTGTATTTTGGGTGGTATTCCACAAAATTTGCAGGCTATTAAGGAAAACAGAATATGTACAGGGTGAATCAAATTCGACGCTTTTAAATGGAAACACCCTTTTCTATAGGAGATAGACAAAAAGTAATATGTGTGTCTGGAGCTCAATTTTTGTCAAAAACATGATGGTGAAAACCGCATATCGATATCTGTTACCGTTTCGGAGTTACGGGGTGTTTTTCAAAAATATGCATTTTTAATAAATCGCTGTAACTTTTTTGCTATGGAAAATTTTGTATTTTTATGAATACATTTCCAAAGTACCTTATTACGTAGAATTTAATGGTTTAAGTATAATTTTTTTAAAATTAATAATTTAAGAATTATCAACAGAAAATTTGATTTTTTATATGGGACACCCTGTATATTTTTAGTTTATTGAAAAGAATTTAAAATTACCTTTCAAAAAATATCACACTTGATATTTTGCTCGATTCCTCTTCGAGATATAGAGTATATAAAAATTTGCCCGCTTTAAATGAGTAGACTTTGAACGGCACCGG
Source organism: Sitophilus oryzae (assembly GCF_002938485.1). NCBI lineage: Eukaryota > Metazoa > Arthropoda > Insecta > Coleoptera > Curculionidae > Sitophilus > Sitophilus oryzae. Next base: position 4,310,207 of record NW_022147483.1, on the reverse strand, counting down.
CTATCATGCAAAAAAATCAAGCTGTGGGCATCAATTAAAACGAAAATAATATTTGTTATGAGAGATGCAGAATTTTATAACAATTTAAAATATATTTAACCAACATCAACACATTTAAACTATATCTAATAATGCTTTTTTTATTCTTTTCTTTGACCTCTCAATATATATTTTATTTAATTTTTTCTTGGCTTTAGGTCAGTGTTGTAAAATCCATTTCAATGTGTATCGATACGTTTATGTTATGTGTGTGTTGATGCCTATGTTGGATATTGGATTATTTTCTTCGCTAAGAATGAAAATGATAAAATTGTAAAAAGAAAACAATAAAAATTAAAATAAAAACTAAAACAATGCGCCGAAATCTACTTTCAAGTAATAAATTTTGATAAAGACCCTACCAGGTCGAAACGTCAATGAAATTTATAATATAAAAAAACCGTTTTTCTCATTGTTTACCTGACCTAAAGCCAAGAAAAAATTAAATAAAATCTAATAACAATAAGACATGAGATTTTGCTACAGGTGTTCGACATATCGACCGTCTTCTGTTATGGACAGACGGGGCAGTTTTTGAACATTTCTCGCGGAATTCATTAACTCAGGGGGGGTGAAAGATATCTCTTATAACTGCTAAGTATTTCTAATTCTTGTCTAGATTATACGGAATAAGGAACCTTTATTTTTCCGCAAATATATCCATAGGATTAGATCCATGGGCACTAAGTCAGGCGACCTCGACGGCCAAAGTTTGGGATCTTGGTTAGTTATTCAATTATTCTTGAAATTGGCTGCAAAAATTTGCTGATAACTTCAGCGTTTAGAGTCGTCTTGCTGGAAAAATATGTTTTCGAGTTCCATTAAGGGCATATCATCAATAAGGGGTCCAAAGCCTACTAGTTAAAAGTGGTGAACTTTTAAAAATTCTGTATTTCGAAGGGGATTATAACAAAATATCAAGTGTGCTCTATTTTTGGAAAGGTAATTTTAAATTCTTTACAGTTAATTAAAATTATAGAGGGTGTCCCAAATAAAAAATTAATTTTTCTGTTGATAACTCTTAAATTATTAATTTTAAAAAAAATATACTTAAACCATTAAATTCTACGTAAAAAGGTGCTTTGGAAATGTTTTCACAAAAATACAAAATTTTCCATAGCAAAAAAGTTACAGCGATTTGTTAAAAATGCACATTTTTGAAAAACACTCCGTAACTCTGATACGGTAAAAGATATTGATGTGCGGTTTTCACCATCATGTTTTTGATGAAAATTGAGCTCCAGACACCGATATTAGTTTTCGTCTATCTCCTATAGAAAAGGGTGTTTCCATTTAAAAGCGTCGAATTTGACCCACCCTGTACAGATTACAGAAATAAATTGAAAATAATATTTATATTAAAACAGCATTAAATGTCACTTTTTCAAACATGTCCTTCAAATCATTCAATTTTAATTTAATAGCTTATTTTTTTTTTAATTTAATAGCTTAAATAAATATGCGCACATAATTCACACATACTTGTAATTAATAAAATCTATGATAATGTAAATATTATAATTAAATGTCTGGAAAACGTAAAAAAGTATTGAAATTTCTTGTGTATTATTTCTCCGAGTATCGTACTCTATAAAGAAATCATACTAGTCAATGTTTCTAGATAAAACACCCATTTTTGAACTGTTACTTGCAATGAACGAATTCAAACAGCATTTTTCCTCGCCACTTAAAGCGATTCGGAAGTACGAACGATGCTGTTCGTTTATCAGGGCGGCATTAAATAAGGCACCGGATGTTAATGGACGGCCATTTTGGACTGCTATCGTCTCACAGGAAGTTGCTATGAGCTACCGAATGTTTTGTTAATGTTTTTAGGCCGAATTATCTTGATCGTTCGTTTTTACGCGCACAGACATGAAAAGTAATTGTGTGGCATGCTAAACGTCAGTAAATACGTATTAAATTTCTTTTAAGTTACTTTGAAACTATCAAATAATGTTTAATATTGATAAAATTCAAAGGCTGTACTTAAACTGCCGTTAAACGGTAGCTTACTAAAATGCCGTTAATAGGTATGACGTCGTTGATGTGACGCACTTGACGGCTTCATGAAATATAGGAATTTTGTAAGGACTAACCAACGCTATCCACCCCTCCAAATCACCAACTTAACCAACGCAACTAACCTCGACACTGATAAAAAATATAAAAAACAAATATAAATTAGTAAAAATCAACCAACCCCACCAAATAACCAACTAACCAATGAATTAACACCCTCCAAATAACCACGCTAGAATTTTTTTTTTAGAATTTAGAATGAGTGGGAGGGGGGTTAATCATTGCGACCTTACAGATCCATTGTGTTCCCCTTTCTTGAGTCATAACTCATCATACAGTCCCAGGGCTTTGACAAAAGCCAGTATCTGGGACGGTTTTATAGAGGGTAGTTCTCCATCTCCAATATCAGTCGTACCAAAATTCATGGCACGAATGGTTGTCGTCTCGGCGCACTTCCAAGTTCTTGAGTTTCGCCTTGAGTTGGTTACCACTTGGAAAGCAGAACGGTTCTGGTCCAGTTAGTGGAGTGTTCGCTCCTTTCCTAGCTAGATTATTTGCTTTTGCATTGCCTTCTATCCCTTGGTGAGCAGGCACCCAGAGTAGGAGGACTTTGTTTTCTTTGCCTAATTTATTCAGCTTCTCTATGCATTCTTTGACCAATTTCGAATGGATTGATACTGAGTTGATCGCTTTTAACGCTGCTTGACTATCAGACAAGGTGGCTATTTCTTGTTTCCGATAGTTCCTATCTAAGATAAGTTGTATGCATCTTTCGATAGCGTAGATTTCTGCCTGTAGGATACTAGGGTAAGTGCCGATTGGTTCGGAGTATTTAGCTCTCGGCCCAAACACTCCGATCCCTGTTCCCGTATTGGTTTTGGAAGCATCAGTATACCAAGTTATGGTATGGTCTTTTAACTGCTGGGCAAGCGTTTCGCTCTTCCAATCCTTTTTATTGCTCAATACTACATGGAGATGTTTCTCAAAGTTGTACGTTCTTAGCATATCGTCCACTGGGAGTTGCAGGAGTGGTATTTCCTTTATGAGGGTGTTCCAAGCCCCTGATCTGACAATTCTCCCAGTACTAATTCCGTTAGTGACCATTCTAATCAATGTCGCATTGGCATATCTACCAATGACAATGTGCAGTGGTGTTAGATCTAGAATGACCTCCATTGCTGCTGTTGGACAGGTTCTCATGGCTCCTGTGATGCAAACGCATGTTAGTCTCTGGACTTTGCATAGGTTCAGCCTTGCCGTCCGTTGCTCTAGTTTTGTGTACCAGGCAACTGCTCCATAAGTAATCATGGGTCTTACTATCATGGTATACATCCAGCGCAAAATGTTAGGGGAGCAGCCCCATCTATTTCCGGCCAGTCTTCTGCATATCATGAGAGCCTTTATGGCTTTGCTGGTAGTGTTCTTAATATGCCTTTTCCACAGGAGTTTACTGTCCAGGGTTATTCCCAGGTATTTAACTTCCTGTGTTGGCAGTATTTCCTTTCCATCTAAATATATTAGCGGATTATAACCACGCTAACCAACCCGCCAAATAACTAAACCAATCCAACCAAAAAGAGTGAAACCAATGCAATAAGATCACGCTATCAGCAAAAAAAATATAAAAAAGTCTTGGTCGGCGTGAGATTTGAACCACGGACCATTCGCTTACGAAGCGATAGCCTCAGCCACTGTCCCACAGGTGCTCTTGCAAAATGCTTAAGGTTAGGCATTACTTTCCGCCGACATGAACGACGTCAGAATATCTATTAACGGCATTTTAGTAGGCTACCGTTTAACGGCTGTTTAAGTACATCGAAATTCAAATCAAATCTAGAAGTCCACTTTATTTAAACAAGAAATAATAATAAATAAATAGCGTTGAACTAGAAAGAAAATTAGAAAATTTTGTTGTCCAATTGACCCAGTATCCAAATTGTACTTTTCGTGTAATTAAAAACCTATCTTGCCGGAAATAATCCACAGATTATTTTTCGAAAAAGAAAAAACGAACAAGAACTGCTACGTCCGTTCATAGATTGTCGATTTTTACGGCACAGAAAATTAAAAAAAGTTTGCTGGACTAGTTCGTAATTTCCGAATGACCTACATCACCTGCTCCGTCCTCACTAATACTCCATTCCCCTACTTTCAATTTAGACAGTTTTTTTCCTTTTTAAATATTGCCAATTTCTTGTTAACAACCGGAAACATACAGAGAAGACCAGGCTACTAGTAACATAACAAGTTGCCGGACGAATTTACGTTTACCCGTTTTGCGTTCGTACTCCAGAGCCACTGCCGGCTAGTCGGCTGGTCAGGCAGTACGCAGTTGCAGTTGTGCTTGGACGGGTCGGTCGTGACAGACTAGGCATATGACGCGAGGAGTGCAGTGTATTTATTATTTTCATTTTAAGTGTTTACCTACACTTAAGGTAAGATTTAAAATAACAATACAAATAAATTCTCTAAACCCAAAAAAAACTATAATATTACTCTAAATAAAAAAAAGTTATAACAAGTGTTCAAAAAGACCACCTTCTTGTGCTAGACAGAAGCCTAGGCGGTCGTAAAATCCCCGTCTGATATTGGCTAACATATTAGGGCTAATAGTTTGGAAAGCCTCTCGTATTTTTACTTGAAGCTCATTCAGATTATTAGCCCTATTATGACCATACACTTTGGATTTTACATAACCCCACAAAAAGAAATCATTGGGAGAAAGATCTGGTGATCTAGCCGGCCACAAAATAGTTCCATGTCCACTAATTAAACGGTTGGGAAAAGTATTGTTCAAATATTCTTGAACAATACGGGCATTGTGGACAGGGCAACCACTTCAGCAATTTGACTACTTGAAAACGTGGGATTTTGATCCGCGGTAGCACAAACGAACAGGTGCTTTAACTCCTGTTCTTCATTAATCAACACATCAGGTTTTTCGTGTTCTTGTGGGGACACGCACCCATGTCTTTCAAAATTATTAATAACTCTTGATAGAGTAGATAAAGATGGAATTGGCCTGTTTACAAAAGTTTGTGGAAAAATTATTTGTATATCCCGATAAGACCTATTTTGGAAATTAATACCATTTTACAATTAGAATTTTCTCACGAACTTCATAAAGATCCATTATTTTACTTAAAAAATAAATTTTACACAAGAACTGTGACGAGAATCTACATATTCGTTTTGGCTATTGAAACACCAATAAATACGAATTCTGAAACATTCTTATCACATATCGTTCTATTTTTATTTTATCGCATTTTTTCGCCTGCTTTTTATCTGGCAGACGGGTATACGCTAATTCGTCCGGTTCTGCCTATGTTACTACTACGGTGATCCGGTCTGTATATATGAAAAATACCAACAGAAAACGATGTTAGTAAGAATTCTATAATAAGTCCCATCAGAAAAATAACACTTAATAAAATGCCAAATCTCGCAATCCATTACTGTTACAACAAAAATTTGTGAGATTTCATGTAAAATCAACTCAATTATTTGAGTTGGTATCTAAGAAGCACCCATTCAACAATTTTGTTACAAATTGTTATCTAATCAATTATCTACAAACATTTATACTGACCATATTAGGGTTAAACAGCCTATACAGTATCCCCGAAATGTTTTCCGAAATATTTCTGGATATATTTCGTGAAACATTTCTCCAAACATTTCTTGAAATACTTTCAGAAGTAAAAATATAAGCCCGCATTATAAAAATTAGTTCCCACATTTCCTGAAGTAGATCGAGACGTGCGGTAATTGATTGTTTGTTTTTTATTATTAATCTAGTTTTATTGTTAACCCAGAATACTACTGTTATATTAATCAATTAAAGCCGCATAAACAAACATAATATATACAATTTTATATACCAATTAATTATAATAAAATTAAATAATAAACATATTGTAATTGTATTCCTGCAGACTAGTGAAAAGTTTTGTTCTTAAATATCTACTCTACATATTATTAAACGCGTGTTCAAATATTAATCTTGTGGAATATATATCAATATAAAACGATATGTAATTTTAGAAACGTCTAGGTTTACTTATTTCACTGAGATTTGTTAAAAAAAAGTCCTTTGCCTCGGGTACAGATACCGCCACGTTTTAGAAATAGCTCAAAACGAAACAAAATTGAACGAGGCAACAGGAAACGCTAAAAAACCCCAAGCCCTCCTCACGAGTAGTTTTTAGGCGGTTTTAAGAATCGAAAGTAGGTCGAGGCAAATCGAAGTGTGTCAAGATCACTGGAAATAAATCGAATGCGACCTTGACCTGCTTCGAAGAGTTCTCCGCATAGTGTAGAGGCTGTTTTAGACATCTGTATTTGTATAATAATTATAATGATATGTTTATTGTTCGGTCAACACAGACACATATTTTCTTAATTAAAATATTTCATTCTTAAGTGCATGTTTAGTAATTATGCTATTAAAAATAGAGAAAAATAAAGTAGCAATTAAAAAATATTTAATGTTAAATTACATGAATAGGTACTTACTTATTTCAAGACTGGCTACCAGTTGGTTTATACCAGCCAATACCAGTATGACGTGAATGAGAAAACCCATATTAGACACATTGACCTGGAACAATAAAATATATAAAATGTCTTTTATTAGAAATAAAAAATAAATAAATATTGTGTATTAGACCTTAACATTTCTTAATGTGTAACGAATAAATTAAAATACTTGATTAGAGGATTTCATAGATCTATCACCTTTATAATCACATTATAGATATTATGACACCTAATGCCTTTCCGACTAAACCAGATCAAAGCTAAACACATCAATGACCCCACGTCTCATCTCTAAGTGCAAGGGCACGGACCAAAATTAACCTTGCGCCTTTAAGCCAAACATTCCTTTGACTTCTGTGCGTCATCTTCTTCTTCCAACCCGGATCCATCAAACAATTTGGGTCGCCGTCCTGCCTTAATTTAGATGAATGGACGGCAAATTGACGCGCTAAGTGGTGCCGAAGGTGCCCTAGACCGAAAGGTAAAAGCCCTTCGCTTTACCTTTAGTTAGTTTCGATCTAAGGTCTAGCCTGGCCGTTGGCTTGAGGTTATTTAAGAGAATTGTTTTCGTATAATCAACATTATGAGGTAGAATAAAGAACTATTAGTGGTTGTTTTTATTTCTTTACTGGTGGCGATTATAACTCTTGAAAGGTTAAGCATTTTTTGTCCGTTCTAGAAAAAATGCCTCTGACAAACTGGTTCCTGTTTGGATTCACAGTGGTGTTTACAAAGAATAACTGTTTTATTTTGTAAATTTCTCTTCCAGTTGCTAAAAACAGATTTTTTTCTAGAATCAATAGAATATATATTTTTCTTTAATTTAAGTAGATTATAAAAAAAACAGAAATGGTAAATCAGATACACGAAAATTATGATCTATATTTGATATCAATTAAACTTTCAGTTACGTAATCGGGGGAGCAATTTTTAAATTCATTGTTGCCAACCATAGAAATGTTCGGCGCCGGGTTGACTAACTGGAGTTTAAATTTTGCGCTGGGAATTCAGGCGGTAGTTCTACTCTAAAAATGTCAAGTTGCCGCATATATTTATTTAATTCCTGATATTGTCATTCGTTTTTACATTTTAGTTCTGTATTACGAGTTTTTGTACAAATTTCTAAGTTTTATATTAATTATAACAAAATAAATTACACATTCTCATTCTCATTATTTTTTATTTTGCTTTACAAGATGGTGGATTTTCAAACTGATATTTTGTCTTTAAGGTGCCATTATCAACTGTCTTGTTTTAAATAAGGCTCTGGATTAATTCTCTCTGCTCTGCATTATTATCATTTCAGAAATTCAAATTAATGACATTTTTCCATAAAAACTCATGAAAGATATAGACAGAGAGTAGATTTATGACAAGATCTTATCTGAAAAAAACACATTATTATGAATTTTTGAATAAGTGCGATACATCATTGGTTCAACTCTTGGAATATTCAGAATTGACAAACAGACATTCAAAAAACTTGTGCACATACCGAAAAGCAACGTAACGTAATGTACAGTTTGACAATGACAGTTTTGTCTGTCATTTTAATTTACAACCCAATTATAATTTCTGTCAATTATTGGATGACGTTTTTCGAAATCTTCCCTGACTCGGATAGACATTATTTTTAATTTATGCTGATAATAAAAAAAAGGTAAATCACATACACAAAAATTATGTAAAAAATTCTTTAGTTTTGCAAAATTGTTGCAAAAAGCCTATTTGATAAGCTTAACAGCTCATTTAAAGATTATTTTTCGACATTAAGCTCAATTGAAAATATAAATCAAGCATTAAACAAAAGTTGCCGAGGCTTATCCAGGCTCAGAACTCCACTGTAAGGACATCGAGCTAGCGAGTCATCAATTTGAGAGAGGAGGGCCATGGTTAGGTCCTCATAATAGGAATTGACCACAAATCCAAGAAGACAATAGTGAAAGAGAAATATATCCTCTATTATAGATTCGGGATAACACCTTTTACACCGTATCAGGTCTAAGGAGAGATCAAGTTAAAGAGATGGAGAAAATGTAGACAGATCCTCTATAACCTGCAGCTCACGCGTACCTCAGCTAGAAACAAGATCCTCGACTGTGAAAGGCGTGGAGGGCCCAACCCTAACCGTGGTAGTGTGTATACCCTCATAGAAGGTAGATGTCCATTCCTAGGAGAAAAAACACCTGTTGTCAGCGGAGAATGGGAAAAACCCTGTCCCTCCTACAACAGGTAATCCCCATGTAGGAAGAGTTATAGACCATATGATCAACTCCTTTCTAATTCATTCTACATTAAACAAAAATTCTATAATGAGAATAATGAAATTTAAAAAATGTCAATATGTACCATTTCTACTATTTTATCATACTGTTCCGTATTTTACCGATATTTATTAGGAACCGCTCCTTATCGTAAATTACCAACTGAATTAACCTGGTTCTAAAACGAAATACAGTTTTAATTGCTACTTTTTATATCAAGTATTTACAAAAAGTATGACATTATTTTATAAAAAAACTGACATCCCCGAAAGAAAATAATTTCCCGTCTGTAGTTGTCGTCATCCGTCCAGCCTCGGGCCTGTTATTCCAAATTTACGAGGAACAATATTCTGGCAGGGTCGCATAGCCGAAGTTAAATAACGAATGTTTATTGTAATAACAAGGACTGGCCCTAACAGCCAGCAGCAGTCGGTAGGGCTCAGGGTCGTTAAAATAGTAATTATCGTGATTTCTGCCGAAAAAGACATTTTTATTTGTGACGTCTTATAGAAGAGTGTTCGATCTTAAAACTCGTGTTCTCGAATCCCAAGTAGCAAAAAGAAATTCTAAAAGGATTGAATTATTTTATAACAGTCGAATAGCGTTGTCTTAAGGACTGCTTGATTTTATTAAGCGTTTGGTTTCGACAATTCTGTTTTTTACTAAAAGTTGTCATATTAAACTATTTTCTAGTGGTTTTTACAACGTATCCTATAACGCATTAAACGATATTTCTTTTAGTATGATATAACACTTAATAAGACAATGCTATATGATAACAAACATATTATTTTATTAGACTCTTATACCCACCATGTAAGAGTTCTATAATATTCTTCTCGTCTTAATAAAGTTGTATTACGTTGTATGATAGAATGTTTTATTGCGTTAAATTACGGTGCTGTATACAACACCAGTTAGATATATGATAAAATTGTGATTAACAAAATAAATTCGCTGTAATATCTGCATTATAAAACTGGTAATGTATAATATAACCTCATTTTAAATTAAATGGTATACCTAGTTATTTATTTTGTTATTGTTGTTGTTGCTAAAGTCATATCTACGTACGAGTATAATCAATCACAGCTATTATGAATTCTGGACAAAGTTGGAAAAAAGTTAACAAACGCAGTGGTAGTTATAAAGAGCATGTAAGAAAAAACTCCTCGAAATTACGGCAAATAATCCCGAGAATTCACTGGGTTCTCAAAAATCTCTCGGGTTGTCTGGCTTCTTCAAAGCATTGTTGCCACGTTGATGTAAAAGTTTTACTGTAGTAATGTTTGTATTGTTTTATTGTTGTTTTTCCTTAGTCCTTAGTCCTTAGTCCTTAGGTTGCCGCTCACTCGTCGGGCACGCATGAAATGCATTGCGTGCATGAATCCATGAAAATCTGATCATGTTTGTTAGTTTAAATACTAATCAAATGAGATTTGGCAACATCTATTTGTTACAAATCTCAATATGTCCAAAATAGTTCTATAGTGCCTGGAAATTCTGCGTAATGATAGATATTTATCCTATACCGTTTTATTTTACAACAAAGACTTATTTAAGGGATTCATTTATAATAAAATGGTTGCATTATAATTCGCCATGTTTAAGGCAGAATTTTTGTATGGCCTATGGCCGCCATTATATGAAGCAAAATTAAAAACATCAAAATAAATTGTAAAATGTTATTTTTGAGACCTATTTTGTGATAAGATTCCCACATACAGTAATAAAGTGTTTAATTAAATTCAAAACAAGAATTTTTGAAAATTTTATTTTATTTTATTGTTTAAATTTATATGTAAACCTTAATCGAAATTAAAGCGCTTTAATTTTTTGCCAAATATATACATATAATCTATTAGTAAAATTTTCGGCGCAACAAAAATTGTCCCTACTTTTCAAACCCTATTAATGATTTCTTATATTACATATTTGTTGTACCTTCTGGCTCTACCCGCCATTTTCATTGTCGAGTAAAGTCTCCTTTTTAACAATCCACATCCTCTAGATTCATTTTACGACACGCTTAAAATATAATTTGCTCCTAATATTCTTCGGTAAAAATAAAATACTCTTGTACCTCGCTAAATGATCAAATGTTTTTATTGTTCTGTTTCTTAGATGTGACCACGTAATACACAATAAAACTAGTTTTATAATAGTCAAATAACGCTGTGTAAAATAGTTGCATAAGAGTTGAATACCCTTTTTATAGAACTTCTATACTACTAAACGGTTGTATAAAAATGGGCCTTTTTTGGTTGTAAAGCTATCATATTACGGTTATATAGCACGTTATATGAATTGAGGTATCCTATAAAAATTATCACATAGCTGTTTATACAGCCTTTATAAAATAAAATTTGCTACTTGGGATAGTTGAATTTAAATATTTTAAATAGTTTTTTTCTTTATTCTTGGTTTTTTTTTGCTTCCGACGACGGAAAGAGATAAACTTTCCGAAGCGTTAAGCATTTTTTTGTTCGTTAGGCAAATTTATATATCTGTAAAGCTAATTTCTGACAAGTTTCTGTTTGAATTAACGCAGAACTGTTTACAAAAAATAACTATTTTATTTTGTAGATTTTCTTGCAGTGACGAAATACCCATATAGGATTTTTTGGTGACATGAATCCGCCACATGGGATAGATAATTTTTAAACCAAATTTTGCTTTACTATCTGAAAAAATGAATGAAATGAAGTTATAGGGCTGAGCCACTTTTGAAAACACCTGGTATATATTTTTTTGTTAGAAAATACAAGAAAAAAGTAAAAATCGAAAGATTACAAACAAATATATACACTGTTTTTTTTCTCAGGTAAGATTTCGACAGACGATAGCAGAAAAAAAGCAGATGACGTCTGTACATATCCATTTATTTAACTAAAAAAAGTTTCTAATATTTTTTAAGTTAACTATGGATGGGTTTAACATATATAAATCCGTCATGTGTCATCTCTTGTTGTTTTTAACCAGTTTTATTGGTTTATTTTAAAAATGACAGATCATATTTCAATATTATTGGTTTAACGGAACGATGAACGACAAACGGACGCTGATGCGTATGAAATCGATTTAAAATTTTTTGATAGTTGTCAAACTCTTGCCAAATTATAGGTTATAATTTTGTGTCAAATTATGTCAAGTAGAAATGATAAATATTTTGCATTTTGCATTTTTTCACTGATGGTGTTTCGTATTTTTTAATATTAAGGGAGGTTAGGTTAGGTCAGGGAAAATTAAGTGTTGACCCAGACCATAGTTTACAGTTAGTATTCGATGCCCAGGGACAGTTTGCCAGATATTATGGCCAGGGAGCTGTATTAACCATAAATAAAGTTTGTATCACCAAGTTTGTATACTATCTTGTATATATGATCACCAAAAACTGGAGTATCTGTAAAATAGCTAAACACGATAGGTAAATAATAATCATATTGAATAATTATATTCATAAATGTAACAATAAATGCAGGAAGTTTCTTGATATTTTGAAAAACAGCTTGAAAGCCAAATATCTTTTTTATATCAAAAAGTTGTGTTTTTTAAAAACACCCTTGCTTGTTTTGTATTTTTATATTGTAATTGTTTTTAATAAAATAATTGATTAGGTTTTTCCAATTAAACCTTACCGTTTTTGAAATATTTTCAATTTTTGTGAAATTGCAGTATAAATTTAAGGCTTCATTTCCGAGGTATACAGTTTTTTTTCACAATATTTTGAAGTAATCGCTTGTTGTTCAAATTTTAAATATATTAATTTTCTGCTATGCGTTCCAATTGTACCAATTTATTTCTTTGTAAAATAAAATAAGCTACTTTGAAAATAAAATGACAGACAAATCTATTTTGTCGTTAGACAGACTATAGCAAATTTTAACTGAATCTATAAAAAAAATCGATATCTCGATGAAAAACTGCAATGCCCTCCAACGCCTCTTCTCCCCTACTTCTTCTTTTCCCCATTCATTCATTTCCCCCACTCTCTCCGTCTTTTCCAGAGAATTTCGCCGCTCATTACCCCGATCCAGTCGCGATTTATGGGCCGAGTTGCCGGCTTTAAGCATCTTTAATAAATTCGCACCGACTCGAAGGAGACCGGTTACAAATGGACTAATTACCGTTACAAATGCCACCGGCCGCTGTTGCCGCGTCTCCATTTTTCCGCTCGAGTCGATAAAATTATCGTGAATCCGAACTCAGCACGCAAAATTAAGATATAGGTAGGCTAGTAATATTATCGTTTTTATTAAAACGATAATATTACTAGCCCATTCGTATGCAAAAAGAAAACTATTTAAATTTTTATAAAAGAGTATATCATTAATTAAATATACCACCAGTATTTCCGCCTAAATATTAATTAATTACATACTTAATTGTGTTCGTTAATAAATTATTCTAAATAAATGTGGATTTGAATCAGAAATCAATATAATAAGAAAGGATCGAAATTTGTGGCTCTATCGCCTTTGGAAATCACCTCATTGAAGCCTGAACACTTAAGAGTTAATAATATCTTGGGAATAAAAGATTTGTGGATTCTTTTCTTTAAAATTTTCAGTTAAATTTGTTATTTATTTACCACAATGGATGACATACACAAGAATATGATCAGTTTTTAGTATTTGCAGCAAGTACCCCAGAATGGAAGGGCATAACAAAGATATGAATTAATGTTAATAGAATATTCTAGAGGTTGATAAGTTAAGTTCCTCTTTAAGCCGGGTCCAGACCAAGCAGACAAAAACAGTGAGATGAAATAAACATTCATGTTTTACGACAAACTTGTGACAAATCCTGTACATTTCTGCGACATTTTTGTTTTGTTTAAAAATAATCTAGACTTTTCAATGCCCCGTGTCGATTCGATAAATGATCAAAGTGTCTATGTTTTGTTCCTATATTTTGGCGGAAACTTGTCGAGTGCAGTGTAGATGGTATAACACAATTTGATAGACAATTAAATTGTGCATCTGATTCTCATAAAATATACAGGGTGTTCTTGTTTAAATTAAACAAGTTATTGCCGTTTAAAGCTAATAATTATTATTTAAAATAAATATTTAGACACTCTGTATAAGGTAGTAAAATTTTTATTATTGCAACACAATAACTGATCAATAAATAAACTTCAGTAAATATTTAGTACTAAAACTTTGAATCCCTCGGAGAAATGAAGCCTTAAAAATTTATACTGCAATTTTACAAAATTGAAAAATATTTCAAAAACAGTAAGGTTTAAGGGTAATAAACCTTAATCAAATCTACCTTTTTATTTTAATCGTAGAAACTAAAAACGTAATAATATACAGGGGTCGGTATTTGAGTAACGCGATTTTGGAGCGGTATTTTTTTTGTAACGTCGTGTCGCGCACGAATCATGAACCTGTTACTGAAGAACGACGATCATAATGAAAACAACATTATATTTTTTATTTATAATTTTTTTCACATTATTTTTAATCTCGCTTGAAGTTAAATTTCGAACCGTAGTAACCGCATAGCGACGTGTTTAATCCAGCCAATTTCGTTCTTCGTCAACAGTAGTAACAGGGAACTGGTATGTCCGTAAAATGACGCGCGATCTCGATCGGGACGTTCGCTCCAGACGCAGCCGTCGCGCTCCCTAGAGTTGTAGTTCCCTGTCGCGAACAGAAGTAACTGCTGTAACTGGGCATCGACGCCCTCGACCTCGGCGGCGACCTACTTCTTCTCCAGCCGTCGCGGCTCATGGAAGTTTAGTTCTCTGTCGCGAACAGAAGTATTTCGCCCCTGCTAAACTGACTATCGACGCTTGACCTCGGCGGCGCGGTGGCGTACTTCGCAGCAGCAGCGACCGGAGCGCTTTGCCGGGTTCCGTTTTCGCCTGTCGCGATTTGGTCGTTCAAATCTATTCATTTTGGTGCTCAGTCGCAACGTTACTTTAAGAAATGAAGCGATTTTTGTATGTACTATCGCATCGTATAAATCAGTTGTTATAAAGATGAAGCCTAAAAGCAAATAAGAATAAAATAAAATGTTGGGAATTATACATTTATATAAGTTTTATTGTTTATATCTATTTTTCAGATCTAATGATGGCTAGAATTGCCCGGTCACCAATAAAGTCTTTTTTGACAGTGGTTTAAACTTTTGTATTACTCAGCATCAAAATTTTCGGCCCAAAAAATATAGGTTTTAAGGAAATAATTTTCTATAAAGTAAACAGCGACGCTCCATAACTATTAAATTCAAATAAATTAAGTAGTGTATTTTAGTATATGATTGATAATGGAATGTTAGGTAAATAAACCTCTTACAAAAAATAAGAATCAATAAACCGGATCAGATACACGGAGAAGTTCTTAAAATGCTGGACTCGGAACAAGTTCAACTACTGACCACCCTATTCAACAATATTTATACAGGTGGTCAGTCTCAAACGACTGGCTGCTATCAACATTTATACCGCTTCCCAAGACGGCAAACGCGACCAAATGATCGAAAAAACAGAAACTTATAAACCCATCCTCAATTGATTAAAAATAAAATCCTAATTAGAGTAATATAATCTAGCAAAGAGAATTACATTTTACTTTATACGGGAATAACGGCCGTGATTTTATGATCCCGACACGAACATTAACATTTTTCTTGTAAATTTTAAGGAGGGAGTAAGAAAATATATGTAGATAAAAACATATATCTAGAAAAAAATGTAGCATATGTATTTATGTATAGGATGGAATAATGATTCTAATTATGTCATTTTTTATTGTTTAAGTTTTTTAAAGAAAACATATTTAAGAACGCAAATGATAGAAAATGTAATTATCCGACAACCGCTTTTTTTAAATTGCAAAGCGGTTATAACGTGGATGTGAAGAATATGCAGCTAAATTACGGAATGGAAAAAATTAAAGAAGACTTTCACGTTGAATAGATGGCGAATAAACTACATTGAACAACAATAAATTCATGTAATAACATCGTTCTCCCAGCGGCCGAGACAGTTGCATACTGGGCTGCACCCTGACTAAAGACTGGGACCACTCCCGCGAAATAAAACACCGAATCGACATTTAACAAAATGCGAAATATACTATGCAACCTGTCCCTCAACGTCCGCACTAGAATCAGAATCCTGAGATGCTACGTGCTTAAATAATAAAAACAACGTCAGTTTAGGGAATAGGGCATATTTTTTTATTTTATTTAATAGTTTAATTTCTAAATTTGAAACCTAACGTATTGGCACTATTATAAATTCTTTTAGTGCATCCTGTATTGTTTACAAATGAGACTGTAAACAGTTTATGAATTTACAGTTGGGTACAGAGATAACGGCAAGGTTGGGAGTAGTTGCAGTTTGTGAAAAAAGGTGGTGGAAAAGTCAATAAATCTCAGCAAAATGTATTTTGAGGTGGTAGAATGTAGAAATGAGTGGGAGGGGGGTTAATCACTACGACTTTACAGATCTATTGTCTCCCCCTTTCTTGAGTTATAACTCATCATACAGTCCCAGGGCTTTGAGAAAAGCCAACATCTGGGACGGTTTTATAGAGGGTATTTCTCCATCTCCAATGTACCTAAGTTCATGGCACGAATGGTTGTAACATCTGGTACAATTTTAAGAACCTGACAACACTGGTTGGGAGTAGGTAACTAATGCCAGAAATACTGCATAAGCGAGGACGGCGACACTGTGGAAGTCGGAACCTCGATTAAAAAATAGCGTTATTTTGTCGCGGTATTTTTCTGGAACGGTCGCTACTGTAACGCGACTCATGTGGAACCGGTATTCCCATCACTAATGGATGGCGTGTGCTGCCAACAGTAGGAGATTAGTGAAATCACACGTGGTTAATAAAACTCATTCGCTACAACTAAACTTTTTGACTTTGTTGTACTTTTGTCGGTGTGGACAATTTGTCTCAAGTTTGTCTTGTCAGAATTCCTCATTTTTTGTCGCAAGTTTGTCTTGTTTTTGTCTCAAAATCGTGTTTACTTTATGTCATGTAGCATTTAATTTAAATTACACATAATTTATATAAATGTACAGAATTATTTTATTTAAATAAATCAAGTTTAAGTCCTCGCACCGAGATGGCATTCTAAGTACTGCTATTGTCTTTTATTTTTTTCCAAGTTTATTTCTGGCGAAATATTTCAGTCCGGTCGAAGTTTGTTTGTCACTTTATATCTGACGGTGTATAGTCACACTTCGTGCCTACCTTTCCTCGCCATATTGGTGGTAAAGGCTCAAACCGATAGAGCTATCGGCGTTTGTTGGCATTTTGCCAATTTGTTTGGGAAAACCCTCTGAGCAGAGGCAAGACTTTTATTTTTAACGTAACGTTTCCTAATACTTCTTTTTTTGACAGGGTTTTATTTTATGGTACGCATTTGGTTTAATGGTAGCATTTTCTGATGCCATTTTGTTTTTTGTACCTGACATTTGGGCCACGTTTTGTCCCTACAATTCACTTGAATGCATTAAGCCCTTCAGGCATATTATATATTTGATTACTTTAGAGTCACTTTGAAATATTTTATTCATGTTATGCATATTTCTGATATCTACATAGTACGGTTTTTTTAATATAAAGAGTCCCTATATTTTGGTACCAAGATCGCCAAACGTTTTGCGGAATAATTAATAAAATATTAATATTCAGAAGCGTGCAGATTTAACTACCATCTTAAGTGATCTATTTTGATACATACTATTTACCAACAAACATTTTCAAACATCAAATTTTTCATAGTCTTATTTTATTCTAATTAACATTTAATTATTAATTATACTTAGTTATTAGTTTATCTCAGCGTTTCATTTGTGTAATTCTTAAAATAAGTAATACCTATATTCTGAGTTGATTTCTCAGTTCTCAACTTAGAAGTTTTCGAAAGTAAATGGAAAATTGAGTGGCGCCCAGTATATTATAAAAACGTAAGTATCACAATTTAATTTTCACTAACTTACGACCTATTGCTCACCGGCGAACAGCTCCGTCGCATAGTATTAGTTGTTTTAATATTTTTTCCAAAAGAAAATTCTTAAAAAAAAACATTCCATCTTTTTTTATAACTTCTAATGCTACAGTCATCTTGGTCTGGACCCGGCATTAGAAACTGATCTTAGCGCAACACAGGCAGCGCTTAGTTTCTTTGATAAAGCTTCTATGTGCAAGTCCCGTTTTAACGAGTTGTCTACAATAAGTCCTAACAAGAGTCCACGACGCGCGTCGTGAATAAGGGTTTTATTAAGTACAAAAGGTTGTGTAGTACTTTTACAGAATAAAACTACTGAGTAGCGATTTTTAAAAGAAACCTTTTTTACGTAAAAAACGTCGTAAATGTGTATTTTTTTACTCAATAGTTTCATACAAGTACGGACGAAAAGTTATTATTCATCAAACCAGTTAAAAAATATGTAGGTGGCGTCCTCTATAAATAGAAGTCATATTGACATCAAAATCAAACTTCTCATGTCAAAAAACTGCCAGATACCAATTTTCATCCAAATATTGATGTTACTTCAGAAATTATTTGAAAAAAATCGAAATAAAAATGAAACTTCTACACCCTGTATCTCTGAAACTAAGCATTTTATGACATACGAACTTTTTTACTTATTTTTATTTGCAGAATATGCTGCCGAAGTTTCCGGAATACAATTCGGACTACCCCGTATATAATAATAATAATAATAATGATTATTATTAATATTGACAATCTCATATGATAATATATCTATTACTAGATATAGTAATACCACAGATTATACAGATTATAATCTTTGTTTTTTCTTTATTGTTTTTCGTGATTCCAATTTTTTGAATCGGGCACTACTTAGGTGACTAGTTTGCGCACATAGCACGCCCACTTATGGCCTCTAAAATTGTGCACAGCGCCTGACCGGCACAGTTATTAGAGAGATATCGGAAAACCGAATAGCGTCATGCAGTATTTACGCGTACCTTATCATGGTTACGATATGCGCGAGTCAATTTTTAACGCAACACCCGCTAATAACATTACCGCCTGACGTAATTTGCGGATCAATTACACCAAGCGCTCTTTTTCAATAACCTCTGATAACGTTTAAAAATTGCTTAAATGGGCATGTGCAGGTATTTGACAACCGGAGCCGGCCGGCGAGATCTTTTATTTTAGGTTATGTTTGAATTGTTTTGAATTATTGCTTTAGTTTTATTAGGTAATATGATATTTAAGTAGCTGGGATTAGTTTTAATTAAATAAATATGGCCCAAAATATGGATTCGACCTCTTCCAATACTAAAGAACCTATAAAGAGTCTTAGGTTTACAGCAGATGACGACTTAGCCCTTCTAAGAGAATTTGTTGCTTGTTGCCCTAAACCCATGGCAGACGTTGAACAATAAAGCACTGGAAATAAGCACTTTAGCCCTTTAGTTTTAAAATACCTAGTAACCAAAACAATTTCAAAGTTTTAAATTCAAAGTTAGGTTAAGTTTAAATAGCGGACGCAACGCGATCAGAATTCTTTCCGATCCGATAACTATAAATGAAGAGAGTTAATACCACCTCACGTAAAGGAAATAACACCCTGGCCTTATTAACGTACATGCACGCTATTCGGTTTAGCGATATCTCTCTATTACGCTGAGCGAGTTTATTTTTGCGCACAGGAAATCTGACTCGTTTGCACATCGTCATAAAAAACAATTTTCGTACCACGAATTAGGGACAAGATTTTTATCTGTATACTTATAGGATACCTAATCTGTGGTACTACATTCCACTATTAAAAAAAATCTTTTTTATCTCATTTTATACGTTTCCATGTTTGAACTTTAAACAAACTTTAAATTAAAATTAAAAACCTAGCAACGTATTTTTTCCTGTCTTCTTTTCTTTCCTCCGTTTAAATAAACCCCAAATGAAATAAAAACGTCTTTTCATTTTCAGCTGCCTCAAAGTAATCTGAAATATGTTCGAATAAAATTCGCTTTTTTCCAAGTTTTTTAATTACTGTACCTTTGGTCGGAGCAAATAAACTAAGTTTATATAGTAATTCAGTTGCCGGCCCTGGCTATTTTCTCTCTTTAAAGTATTTTAGTTTAAATTAGTCCAAGAAGGAAGTCGAAGTAGAAAAGTTGGCTTTGATCATTAATTGTTGTTTATTTTAATTACGGAACTCAAGGGAGAATATTATTAATTACTAGTAATAATAAACGATAATTAGCAAAAATTAAGGCTCAACGTTCGTTTAGCTGAAATCATTTATTTAATAAATATTTGTTTATACAGGGTGCAGTTTGCAACTTCGGCAGCATATTTTGCATAGAAGTTTCATTTTTATCAGGGTATAGAAGTTTCATTTTTATTTCGATTTTTTCCAAACAATTTCTGAAGTAACGTCAATATTTCGATAAAAATTGGTGTCTGGGAGTTTTTTGACATGAGAAATTTGATTTTGATGTCACTACGACTCCTACTTGTATAGGACGCCACCTACATATTTTTAACTGGTTTGAAGTGTAATAACTTTTCGCGCGTACCTGTATAAAACTACTGAGTACAAAATATACATTTACGACGTTTAAACGTTGTTAGGAAAAGTTATTACGTTTCAAAACAGTTAAAACACATGTAGGTGGCGCCCCCTACAAATAGGAGTCATATTGACATCAAAATCAAATTTATTATGTCAAAAAACTACCAGACACCAATTTTTATTCAAATATTGATGTTCCTTTAAAAATTGATTTGGAGAAAATCGAAATAAAAATGAAATTTCTACACCCTGTATCTCCTAAACTAAGCATTTTAGGACATACATTTAAACAAACTTTTTTACTTATTTTTATGTGCAGAATATGCTGCTGAAGTTTCCGGAATACAGTTCGGACCACCCTGTATATTAGGAAAATTGTGGTCAGCGTAAGGCGAAAGATTGATACGCACTAGTAATTTTATTTTACGCATCGTTGAGTGTAGGCAACCTTCCCATAAAATTGATATATACGCACTAACCAATCCCTTTACGTTCTATTAGCTACCGTTTCAGAACGCATTCTTCAACTGACATTTTTTTTCCGAAAAACGTTGTTGACACGAACGACCTAATAAAACCCTATAATATTTCATTACTTCAGAAACATGATTTTTTATGTGACCAAACTGAAAAAAAATAAATTTTAAGTAAAATTTTTAAAATCATAATAATTTCATACTCCTGGAGCCTTTTTCTAATAATATATTCTCATTGTAGTTAGGTTTTAGCGGTTGATCGCCTCTAACCGCCGAGACCGATTTTACTTCAGTAATGAAACACTTTCCGTCTTGGTTTTAATACCCTGTATATTTCTAATCGTTAAGCTCGACCTAATACCGATGTGCGAAAATGAAAAAAAAACAATTCACGCAC
The DNA here is from genome assembly GCF_002938485.1 of Sitophilus oryzae. Lineage (NCBI taxonomy): Eukaryota > Metazoa > Arthropoda > Insecta > Coleoptera > Curculionidae > Sitophilus > Sitophilus oryzae. Next base: position 4,288,934 of record NW_022147483.1, on the reverse strand, counting down.
ATGGAGACCGAGACCGTGACCGTGACCCTGACCGTGGCCGTGACCGTGACCGTGACCCAGGCCGAGACTGAGACAGGGACAGGGACAGGGACAGGGACAGGGACAGGGACAGGGACAGGGACAGGGACAGGGACAGGGACAGGGACAGGGACAGGGACAGGGACAGGGACAGGGACGGGGACGGGGACAGGGACGGGGACAGGGACGGGGACGGGGACAGGGACGGGGACGGGGACGGGACAGGGACAGGGACGGGGACGGGGACGGGACGGGGACAGGGACAGGGACGGGGACGGGGACAGGGACAGGGACAGGGACGGGGACGGGGACAGGGGACGGGACAGGGACAGGGACAGGGACAGGGACGGGGACAGGGACAGGGACAGGGACGGGGACGGGGACAGGGACGGGGACGGGGACGGGGACGGGGACAGGGGACAGGGACAGGGACAGGGGACGGGGACAGGGACAGGGACAGGGACAGGGACAGGGACAGGGACAGGGACAGGGACGGGGACGGGACAGGGACGGGGACGGGGACAGGGACAGGGACAGGGACGGGACAGGGACGGGGACGGGGACAGGGACGGGGACGGGGACAGGGACAGGGACGGGGACAGGGACAGGGACGGGGACGGGGACAGGGACGGGGACGGGGACGGGGACAGGGACGGGGACGGGGACGGGGACAGGGACGGGGACGGGGACGGGGACGGGGACGGGGACGGGGACAGGGACAGGGACAAGGGAAACGATGCAATATTTATTCAATAGTTTTAGCTATTTCTAGCTATTCTCGACTCAATATAATTTCTAGCTATTCTCACAGAACGGCCGGTCGGCTTAATTAATCTCCTGTAACGCCTCTTCGAGTGGCTCCTTTAATTCATAAGTTCTTTTGTAAACCTTGTGGTTAACACCATACCGCATAAAAAATCTGAAAAGGATAGGTCAGGTGATCGAGGAGGCCCATGCAATTGGTCCACCTCTTTCTATCCCTGAGTCTACATAATTATGATATAAATAATTTTTAACATTTCTTTCATTGTGGGGGGGGGGATGGTGTGTCATAATGAAAGTCATGTTGAAACCACTCTATTAATGCGCGAGTACCTACATTTAACTTTTCTAACATGTCTTGAAAACCGTTCTCTAAAAAACGTAAGTAACGTTCACCGGTCAACGTATCTCCGAAACTATATGGCCAAGAAAAGTTGAACCAATAATCCGATACGCTTTTCTTCATTTGAAAAATGCATTATTTACAATTTTTGTTTATTTTAATTTACACACTTTGTATGTGACAGTTTCACATTTCTGAGAGCAACGACGATTGAACTTGTTTCCATGGCTAACTAAGTGAAATTAGCCAAGAAAGATAAGAATTGGCTATAACTCAATAATTTTGCGAAAAAACATATTATAGCTTATATCGTTAAAAAGCTTAAAAAATGGATCTTTTTATGAAGTCATGGCCAACTATGGTTTCCATTTAAAAAAAATATGTTTGTGCCATATGCCAAAAATGACAGGTTTAGAAAAAATCGGAAAACTCAAACTCATTAGAGATGTGATTATTTACAACTTTTATCTGAAAACTTTTTGTCTAAAATAGATTATAATGGAATTATGGACAATTTTTAAAATAGCCGAAATTTGTTTTTTTTTTCAAAATATCTAGTAAGCCATGAACTTTTTCAAAAATCTGAAAGGCGCATGACCGCACAAAACTGCAATTTTTTCCCTATTTAGCCTACTCTCTATCTCCAGTAGTTTCCGAGATACCCATAGAGAACATCGTAGGAAACTCATCCAGTATACATTTTTTTTGCTGTTAAAAAAGTTTTTCTTCTGTTTCAGTCACAATATGTAATTTTTTGCAGTTACTGCTGACAAAAAGTGACAAATTTTAAACTCTGTCAATTCACGAACTTATTTTTTGCAGTCTACACCTAAAAAATATCGACAAGTTCCGAATTGACAATGGCGAAACCTAATTAAAACTTGGAACTGGATGGATATCATCGACATACACTCTTCCGCCATTTTCCCGCACACGTATATTTTACAAAATGAAATTTCCTCGACTTTCCGCAGTTTTTCCCTGACGCTTTCCGCCAGGGGACGATGTTTGTTATAATTAGTTTGAATAATTATCCGCTTTTGTAGTGCCGCCGCAAAACTTTATAAAACTCGTTTTAGTTTTGAATTGGGGACCCGAAATGCATAAACTTTTGACGAAGAGTGGCTCTTTTCCCCCGTCTATTTTTGTCTCTTTGTCTTGTTCATTTGTTGTACCATGTAACAAGTTCCGTATAATGACTATATTTTTTTATGATTTAATTACAAATCTGTACCCCAGAATCAAGCTAGACAGGGTGTCACCGTGGCCATACAACATTTTATACTACGTATTTTTGGAATCAGAATAAGTTAATTGGACATAACTTATCTTTATAAAAAAGTGCTTTGTTTGTAGAACAAAGAGGGCATTAAACTTTAAAAAAATAAACACACTATTTCGAATATTTTAAGGACCGTTATTCCTATTTCAGTGGGATTTTGGAATGTGGATGTTTTGAAAGTGCAACATTGCGTGTGCGCATTTGGCATTCATAAAAATCAAGAAAATATACTGGAAGGGTAAAAACTACTCCCACGCCTATATAAATTTTAGTATAAACAGGGTTGTTCACCACATACGACACGGAGTATTGTAGCTAAACGATTAGATTTTTACAAATTGTAAGTTTTGGGTTCGTTGAAGGACTATTAAAGCTACAATTTAAAAATATTTTTACAAGATACAGAGTGTCCCAAATAAGTAAAAAATATTATAGTTGTATTTTTTTAAATGGAACACCCTGTATATTATTCTATTTTTTGATTCTACGATTGAAATAAAGGTAAATTTTATTAAGGTTTATTACACTTAAACCTTACCGTTTTTGAAATATTTTCAATTTTATGAAATTGCAGTAAAAATTTTAAGGCTTTATTTCTCCTAGGGTATCAAAGTTTTTAATACTAAATATTTACTGAAGATTATTTATTGATCAGGTATTGTGTTGCAATAATAAAAATTTTACTACCTTATACAGAGTGTCCAAAAATGTATATTAAATAATTACTAGCTTTAAACGGCAATAACTTGTTTCATTTAAATGGAACACCCTATATATTTTACGTAAATCAGATGCACAATGTAATTGTCTATCAAATTGTATTATACCATTTTTACCCATCTCTTCAAGTTTTCATAGAAATTGCATTTTGTTATAATTTAGACCTCATTTATCACTATACCCATGGAATATTGACATTTCAGATTTTTTTATAGCACCATAATATGTACAAAATGTACAGGTGGTAAATATTGCATGCCCATTGGCATACATAAGAACTATTTAAATCTTTGTAAAAGAGTATACCAATTAAATATACCACCATTATTTCCTACCAAAAACACCAAAAATTAGTTAATTACATACTTTTAAATTGTTTTAATTAATAAATTATTCTAAATAAATGTGGATTTGGCTCAGAAATCAATATAATAGTAAGTAATGAAAATGAATGTCTCTGTTTTTATAAATAAGCATTCGTCAATAAATGAAATAAAATTTATAAGGTGTTACTTTTTACCACACTGTGTAATACACACACAAAATTCAGTTTTTTAGTATTTGGAACAATTATTACTACAACGTAAACAGTCAATTAATGTAGTTTGAATACTGGGATCATATTAATTGGTCCTCTTTAACAAAAAATATTTAAACAGTTTTTTTTTTATTTTTTAATTAAATAAGCGAACTATATCAACAATATTAGTATATGTACCCTTTGAAAATTTAAAACGAATACACTTGTTCTCAAATTTAATTGTTCAAATTTGGCAAGTGCATTCAACATACGCAAACCTTTAAAAAACTTATGTACGACCTGGCTGTAAAATCAATTGGGGGCCAATATTTGGACAGTTGAAAATTTGCATAGGATTTCCTATCTTTCCAACACCGATGCCACCCGGTATATTATTATTCTGGATTGTACCTTGCCATTAATTATTTATATCTACCCAACGAATCAAACATCGCTTTTTACTAATACAAATATAAGACGTCAGAAAAAATCTGTATCAAAGAACAACGTCAAAATAATCATATACAATGTATACGCGTATATAAAATTCAGATCGATATGTCATGGGCATTGAACCAAATATAAAATAACAAGATGTTCAAATTTTATAAAAGAAAAATACAGGTCATATAAAAATTCAACTTTATACTTACAAAAAAAAACCTTTTGTTTAGTAGGTTTTCATGATATATTTACTTTTTGAACTTGTTTTGTGAAGGTTTTTATATACAGGACAAAATAGGTTTGAAAACTTTTTAAAATTAGTTTTCTTGTTTATGTTTACGTGCAGCCTTTATATTTGATTTTTTTGCTAAAGTTTTGAACTAATTTCAATTAAAAAAAATCTCAAAGAATTCTAAAAAAATTGTGAACGTATAATCACTCATGTTTAAATGGTTTACATTATGTACAGGGTGGCGCCTTTCATACGCCGCGGAGGTTCCAAGAAATATCGAGAGTTCTACAGGGTGTCCCCCAAAAAAGTTACATATCAAAGTTGTGTTTTTTTGTAATGAAACATCCTATATATTAATTGATTTTCCGATTCTGGGAGAAAAATAAAGGTGAGTTTTATAAGAGAAGTATATATATGTGAAGCTGCAACCACCTTGTTGGTTGCAGCTTCTGTAAGTTCTGGTGGAGTACCAATATTAAAGTAGTCTTCATTATCAAAACTTTCCGACAACATTCTGGCTTTCTATGTTATATAAATTAGAAAAAGCGAACGAGAAATTCAAAACTGTCACTTGGTTGTTTGTATTGCTGTTGAAGGTTTGCGCCATAACAACCACGGTAACTATAGATATGGAAATGCCAAAACAGAAAACGACAAATTTTCGCATATTTATTTTTCTCGAGATTTGTCTCGAGATTTAGTTTAAAATAATCAACAGTAAATCTCTCGACAGTAATGAAACACTTTCCACCTCGGTGTCTAATATACTATTACCTCTTTGTCAGGTTAAATTTGAATCTCCCTGTAGAACAGAAAATAAAAAATCACTCTCGCCGTCCTTTTGATCATACGCGACGGCTTTTAGTGTACACAAAGGCCTCGAAGCTCTTTACTCAAACCCTCCCGAAAAAAGGCAACGCCAACTGGAAAGCATTCCCGATTCCGCCAAGGGAATCCAACCACCTGTCTGGAACCGCGCGCGAATTACGTAATCGTCACTTCATCCCCTGGTTCCCCCGCCGCGTTCGCTTTTACCTCGACTCTCCCCCGGTTTTGCCACCTGGTCCAGAGATAAAAGCCAAATCGAAGGAAGGAAGTGTAGAAAGGCAGTGGCAGCTTTCGGTAAAAATATTACTGGTTAAATTTTTGTAAAAAAAAATATTACGTTAAAAAATTATTATTAATTTATTCACCCAACCACAATATACATAAGTGTGAAACATGGTATTAAAAGTTTTTATGATAGGGCAAAGACAATAGGTTCTAGGGTGTCGCCAACAATCCCAATATCCAATCCTCAACAGGGTATCCCCAAACTAAAATCTAATAATTTTGACATATTTCACATTTTATGAAAATGAAGAGTAAATTTTAAATTTCGATAACGGCTGCCTAAATTTCAGTTGATCTTGTATAGCCTCATATTTAATTACAGTAACCATTGTATGTTAAACCAAATTGAAATTTGACCCAAAAAGTTATACAGGGTGAGACAAAATTAGTCACTTTTAAAAGAAAATTACTCCTTTATTTTAAATGGAACACCCAGCATATTATTCCGGTGTTCAATGGAGAATTTATATATCTTAAAAATATTATTAAAGTTGCCTACCCCTCAGACCTAGATTTTCCTAGATATTTTAATTTTTATGATTTTGCATCAGTAGATCTTTATTATTTGAAAAAATCTTGGGTGGCTGTGATATACCTTTTGTTAATTTAACAAAAAATAAAGAATGTAGAGCAAAATACTCAACGGTAATAAAAAGATACACGTTTAAAACATATTTTAATTATTACAGAATTAAAACTAAATATAAACCTATAATTATGTGACAAAAATTAGCTAGATGAAATCAAATGCTCAAAATGCTTCCTTTCCCGTTAACTGCATAAAAGATTGTCTTTATGAAATGATCTGTTTATTTTAAAAGGCATATGTTAAAGACAGTACAAAACTGTGCTTAATCTGCATAAGTTCTGCCTCGGAAAACAGCTACAATAATTTCTCTCATGTTGTCGACAATAGTTGGTCGAGTTTTGTAAACACTGTCTTTAACATATCCCCATAAAAAAACCAGACTAGATAAAAAAAATCAGGAGTATTTAAGTATTGTATTAATTGGTGAATGCACACTGCATTGCGACACTGCATTGCACACTGAATGCACACTGCATTGCAACTAATAGAATCATATCAATTTTCTCTGATCTAGGATAAGTCTGCATTTTCGCCAAATTAATAAATTAATAATCAACAAATATAAAATGCTAATGTTTATCTGTGTCGTCTCTACTAAAGTAACGACTTGCTCTAGAAAGTTGCTTTTCTTCTCTCATAACGATAAACTAATTCGATAATTATCTAAAGCGCAACGCCACACGGTGGGGTATTAGCATGAAAAAGGTGATCGAAATTCGAAAAAGCAAATGTGTTTAAGATTTCCCAAAAAAAGATAAATGATAAGTTAAATCATGTCTGCCATGAATGGCGTTGCTATGGGTGTGTTTAGTTGCATTCATTTGTTTCAACGAAACGTCAAAGTTGTCACTTCTCACAGATAAGAGTTAAATGGCTAAATTTTATGTTTAAAATTATAAATTGTTGTTGTTCTTGTGCTCTTTTTACGTTTATATTATTGTTTTGATTGAAAATGACTCAGCAAGCTGCAGGTATGTATTCTACAAAAACGTATTATTTATTTTGATATTCTCTATACTAACGATTTTTTTTGCAACTAAAAGTTAGGCGTTCAGAAAATTTGATTAAATTTGTGACATGTTTATTATACTTAGAGATTTAGTTGCGCATTTCGATGAATTAAGCATATTGTCTATATACGTCTTACTTAGTAAACATTGGGCTTTCATACAGTAAAATAAAATATTGCGACTTTTTGCGACTTTGCTGATAAAATGAGAAAGACATTCTTGGTTTCCTCTAATTTGGCAATCAGTGATATACTAATGCGAGGTGTAAACCGCGTTGGCATTGTTGTGTACAAAGGGATCGCATTAGTGCCATTAGCAGTATAGCACAATTTGGCATTAGTAGCGACTTTAGTGGTATGGGCATTGCTCGCGGATCAGTCGTAGCATTAGTAGTATTAGTTGCGATATTACTACTGGCATTAGTGGCATTGACCGTGGAAATACTTGGACAGTAATTTTTCTTTCTTTTTGTTAGAATCGACGAATTGTCCTTTATTTCGTTCATATTATTTCCTCTTTAATTGAAAATAGCAATAATTTATATAAGGTCTACATAAAAAAAATTCGATCAACTATCTGTGTCAAATACCCCACTGTGCGCCACTGGAATGAGTAGGGAGTAGAGTAAAAGCATGACTGTGAAGTTTTTCCGTCTTTTCGTGAACCTGGAAAAAGCTAGAAGCCATCGGTATTGTGGAGACCTGAAGAATTAAAATCCATCATAAATCTTGGTGATTTTCTCGACTGCGGTATTTTTTGGGGGTTTCCGTCGTTTTGATGTTCTTTTGGTGGTCGGAGTGCGGTTAGAAGTTATTTTTTCCAAAACATAGGAAAATTAAAATGCCTTTTTAAAATATTATTTGGCGAATATGGCCCCCTAACAAAATATAAAATCAAAAAGATGATCCATCTCAGTATTCTTCTTTATATTCGACTATATCGAATTAAATACAGAACGAAAGTCAAAGAAAAACGGAATAAAATCCGGGTAATAAGAAAGGAAAGCACTTGAAATCCTCTTTCTATTACAGAACTCTTAGGTACGTAATTTCCCTTCTGTAGCGGTAATATATACATATAAAAAAGTTTTACTAAACGAGGGGAGTTTGAGTGGGTTTATTGATGGTTTACGTTTACGAGGACTTATGGATAAGTACCAGTGTTTTACAACAGGTGTTACTGGAAACAGAGTGTCAATAAATCCCTAGAATTGTTGAAAACATCCATAAAAAGATATAATAGATATTATAGCTATATTTGATATCAATTAAACTTTTAGTTACGTAATCGAGGGCGCGATTTTTAAATTCATTCTTGCCAACCATGAACATATTCGGCGCCGTGTTGACTAACTGGAATTTAAATTTCGCGCTTGAGATTCAGGTGGTAACTCTGCTGTAAAAAATGTCAAGTTGCCGCATTTATTTATTTATTTCCTGACATTGTTATTCGTTTTGACACTTCAGTTTTGTATTGCGAGTTTTTGGTTCAAATAAATAGTGTTGTGATACTTTAAGTTTAAAAACATTTACTAGCAGGTCTTGCAGACGAACATCGTTCTTTTTAGACCCTCTTTTAGTGCGAATATTAGTACGAAAATCGACAACTATGAAACTATGAACCCTTCCCGGACACAAACGGTACATTGTGAAACAGGAAATTGTAGAGAGAAATAAGCCCTATAACATAGGATACATACATACATACCGCCATTACTTGCTGACGAGTATTTGACACGCATTAGAAGATGGTCACGCAAGGCGTTTTCTTTCATGAGCTTTTCTGTGACTGAAAAGCCCGATACGTAATGTTATCTGTCTACCGCAATCCAGACATTTAAAAATATCATTGCTTTGTTGCCTCTTTACTTTTTGGTTGTCACTGTTAACTGACTTTACAATTCTTCTCCATTCCGTTCTATTGTGAGCTGCCTCTTCCCACTCATTCTGCTTGTTAATTTCTTTTAAGTTTTCGTGGAAAATATCCTTGAACCTTTTGAGTTGTCCACCCGGCCTCCTCTTACCGTCTACAAGCTCACCGTACAGCAGAGATTTTGGTATGCGGTTTTCTTGCATTCTGCATACGTGACCAGCTCATCTTATGAATACTCTCGCAGTTAGCTTCTTCAAGGACCGATACATTTGAGACATGATGGAACCATTTTATTCTTAAGAGTTGTCTAAGATGTCTCTGTTGCAACTTGTTTAATGCGTTCATGTGTCGGCGGTACGGCATCCAGGTTTCGCTTCGATATAACATGGTGGGAATTATTATCGCTCGGTACACTGCAAGTTTTGTTTTTGTGCTCAAGTCATGATTGTAGAAAACCCTGTCCTTTAATTTTCAGAATGCTCTTGAGGCGCTGCTAATCCTGTGCTGAATTTCAGAGTCGATATTGGCCTTTTCCGAAATCAAACTGCCGAGGTAATTGAATTCTGCTACATATTCCAACAGCTCATCTCCGATTTTTATAGCATTGTTGTGATCTTCCGGGGGAGTGCACATGATTTTAGTTTTATCGATGTTCAGCTTAAGTCCCAAGGCCTCGTATGCCCATGTATATGTGTTCAACATTTCTTGCAATTGCTGTAACGTATTTGCAACTAGATCACAGTCATCAGCGTATTGAAGTTCTGTGATGAATTTTGTACGTGTTTTTGCCCTGAGTCTTTTTATGTTGAACAGACCGCCGTCGTATCTGTATCTAATGCCCAAACCTCTCTCCTGCAGTTTGCTGTCCACTATAATGGAGAGCGCTGCCATGAATATATTGAATAGGAGAGGCGCTAAAGGTGCGTATTCATTATGCGCACGAACAAACGAACGAACGAACGAACGAATGTTCGCTAGTGGTATGGACGGGGACCGCACGATAGGACCGCACGAGAAGACCGGAGGCATTTGTTGGCGAACGCCTTTGATGTACCGACTCGAAACGGATGGTCGAGCGAACGAACGGCCGCATGCGTTCGGTCCCCGTCTAAATATACCGCACTTTCATTCGTTCGTTCGGATAATGAATACGCACCTTAAGACACATCCCTGCCTAACGCCTGTGTTTGTTAGGAAGGGATCGCTCAGTGATCCATGATATGACACTCTTGATTTGTTGTTGTTATGGAGGTTTTTACACACTGTAAGAAATTTGATGGGTACTCCGAACTTTTTCATAATTGCCCAAAGTGCATCTCTGTTCACAGAGTCGAAGGCTTTTGTTAGATCGATGAATGCAACGTAAAGTTTAGACTGCTGCTCTTTTACTTTTTCCTGTAGTTGGTGTATGGAGAATATGGAATCGAAGGTACCGCGGTTGGTGCGAAAACCCGTTTGCGATTCTGGGAGGATTTTTTCTATATGTGGGTGCAGGCGGTTTGACATAATTTTTGCAAGAATTTTTCCTCCGATAGCCAGTAGTGAAATTCCTCGGTAGTTTCCGCAGTCTGATGCACTTCCTTTGTTCTTAAATATATTCACTATATTCGCGTTGCAAAAGTCCTTTGGTACCTCCCCGCTTTCCCATATGACATCGAAGAGAGCCTTAAGATGACCAATAAGTTCTTTTGCAATGACCAATAATTTCTTTGCCGGAATCGCGTCACAGCCAGCTGATTTGTTGTTTTTAAGCTGTTTTATGGAGTCCTTTATTTCCTGTTCTGTTATTGGAATGTCTAATACATCGAGGCTGTTATACTGTGGTATTATGTTGAGTGCTTCAATATTGGGGTTGTTTTTTTGGTTAAGGATATGGCTGTAATGCTCTTTCCAGCGGTTTCTGATTTGCTCTTCCTCTTTTAGAAGTTCGCCATTTTGTGCCATGATTGGGTGATGAATCACGACATAGGATACAACATTTTAATGAACAGTGCTTTTCATAAAATCAATAAAATGAAAAATATACGAAATAATATACATGTACTGATTTCTTTCGAAAATCGACAACTATGAACCCTTCCCGGACACAAACGGTACATTGTGAGACAGAAAATTGTAGAGAGAAACAAGCCCTATAACATAGGATCAACGTTTTAATGAACAGTGCTTTCCATAAAATCAAAAAAATAAAAAATATACACAAACGGTACATTGTGAGACAGGTATTGGATATGTGAGACAGATTGGATACTTTCCACGAAAACTTAAAGAGGATTAATATGCAGAATGAGAGGGAAGAAGCAGCTCACAATAAAACGGAATAGAGAAAAATTATTGTAAATTCAGTTAAGAGCGACAACCAAAAAGTATAGGCAACAAAGCAATGTGATTTTTGAATGTCCGGAGTGCCGTAGTTGTAAAGAAACAAAAAATAACTTTTTTAATTTGCAAGTTTTTGTTCCAGTTGCAAAATATTTTGTGTTTGCATGAGATCATAATTTGGTAGCATGGCGCGCGCAAAGTAAGTTTTCACACTAAGATAGAGTTGTTATTAAAATTTTTAGACTGGAAAATCATAATTAATTTTGTTCAGTTTCATTAACTTCTTTAATTAGTGATATTTATTAGTAATTAATTTTCTATTAAGAGGTTGTTTTTATTAAAGTAAGTACACATTTTAGAATATTAATTATGAAACTCTCTGTTGACAGGTCGATCTAATAGAAAAATCAGTTCAAGTTAAAGTAATTAATTATTAATTTTGATAACTAGTTGTTCTGTTAGTTAAGTTTTCTTTCAAATCTATTAAAAACTAAATACTTAGTTATAATTTATTCAAAGTAAACAAAATATAATTTTCTATGAAATAAAATATTATGTTTTTGGATCCGCTCACAGTGGTTCCCATTAATTAGCTGCGCGGTCATAACTGTTATATATCTATATACAGCTTGACTGCACTTTTTTTAATAGAAATTGATAACAAATGCTAAATAAATGTATATAAAAAACTTAATGTAATATGTATTAGAAAAATTGGGCCCAGTTCGTGTGATTTGCATTTTAAGTTCTAACTATTCGGAAAGGTATACAGATGATGTTTGCACATATGTACATGTTTTTTCATATTGAAGAGGTCAACTTTATTTTAAATGTTGAAAAAATTATACAGGCAGTTGTTTCATTTTATAAATACAATTTTATTGTCAATTGATATACAGTGTGTCTACGAAATAAGTTGATACGAAGAGGAAAAAATAGGTTACTTTTATTTTAGGACAAAAAGTCAAATAACCACCCGGTATAAGATCCGGCGGCAATTTGCGGCAGCCAGTAGCAATTAATTTATATGCAATATACTTTAAGCAACAAGTATTATCATGCCGTTTAAGAGGATTTGAAAGGGAAAGTAGTTAAAAGTCTTAAAGAGTGACAAGCAAAAATGTAAAAATACTATTTTAGTAGCCTTCAAATAAATTGTCATAAACTAATATTACTTAAGTTTAATTAAGTGCAAAAAAGAAAAAACAGTTCTTTTTACCTTCTTTTCGAACGTCCATTACAGGAAAGGAACAGCTTTTATCAATTTTAATATAGTAAGTAATTAATTGGTGTTATCAAAAACAAAAAAACTGTTTATGTCAGCTTGATACCAGTAGCAAAAATGTGACATTTCTAATAAAAAAAGCGCTACACGAGGCTTAATTGATTTTGTTATTTATTATGTATCGTTTACAGGGGAATATAAGAAAAGTATTAGCAACAGTTTCATGCAAACATTTTGAAATTAATATTTCTAAGTAATGACCTATCTGGGAACCACTGTGCCGCTGTCATGAGTGAAGTAACGAGCTTGTGAAAAATATCTGCTCTAAGACAAAATGTAATAAGGAAATAAAATATGCAGGGTCTAGCAAGAGTGTATCGGGTATCTGTAGCTCCTAGAATAAATAACTTAGGAATTTTGTTTAAAAGCAGACCTAAGGTATGTACTAGGATGTATTTCAGGAAAATATTTTAACTTCTACAGGGTGTCCCAAAAATATCTATAAGTGGATCGGGATGATTATTAAATGGGACACCCTGTATGTTATTATATTTTTGGCTTCCTTTCAGATCACTTTACATAATCCTAAGATATTAGTAAATATATTTCGATAGTTTCAAAGATACATATTTATATTAATAAATAACATAGAAAATATACATTTTTCAGCCTTTCGTATTTTTTTTAAATACAAGAACTGTCCAAAAACTGTGGGTATTAGGTATTTACCTTAGATGGTCTGTACTTCCTTTGCTCTAAACATCGTAATCTTAAATCATACAGGGTGTTCAAAATTCTACGCCAAACTTTCTAAAATATAAAATATTTTTTCTTCGTTTTTTTTAATAAAACATCTTGTATATTATTTTTTTAATAAATGGAGAATTAAAAAATAAACATTTTGGAAGGATGATGACGAATACGTAATACCTATAATGAAAATGTTATTCAAAAAAAGTAAAACATAGAAATTACATCATTTTTACTATTTTAAAGTTTGATAATTTTAAATAATATTAAGATCAGACTATTCTATTTTTAGAAGATAAAATTATGATAAAGGTATTTACGAAAAAGCGTAGTTTAAAACTTTTAAAACCATTTTTATTTATACGAACTCTAGGGCAAAAGTTGTGCATTTTTAACAAGTTGAACTTTTGAACAACTCCAAATATAAAGAATGGGTAAATAATGTGATGTTCGCGAAGTTGCATCTACTAAATTAAAAAATATAATGCCATAAACAGAATAAAAAATTATAAAATATACACACAAAGGTAAAATATCTTTGTTTTGAATATGAAACAGTATTTTCATAATTTTTTAATGTATGAATGGCCGATTCTTAGAACTTTTATTGCACTTTATTTTTTAATTTTTTACTTCATAATTTTTATTCAAAAAAGTATGAAATAAAACATTGTACGTCATTCTCAAATTTTATTCCCAGTCCACGTGTTTATCAAAAATATTGATATTTTAATACAAATTTTGTGAAAGTGAATAAAATTATTTATTACAAAAATTAATTAATTATTAAACAAAAACTGAACTATACCAAATACCCTGTGAATGCGATAAATTTTACATTGGTCAAACATCTAGACCCTTAAATGTTTAAGAATTCAAGAACATAAAAGATTATTTAAGAAAGGGAGATTTTCACAAATCTAAGATTTGTCAGCATTCGTGGGACACAGGGCACAGAATAAATTTTAATAACGCCAAAATTGTAATGAAAGAAGCGACAGCCTCTAAAAGAAAAATAAAAAAGTTTTTTTTTAATTCAATCTAATAAAAATAACTGTATTGCTCATGCATCTGTAGATGTTAGTAATGTATGGCAATCGCTTCTTTGATTTTAAAGAACATAACATAAATAAACATAACATACGTAAAATTTAAAAATAATCATAGAGAAAGTTTGGGCTTTTTGGTTTTACCTTATTAAGTAATTGTTATCAGGTAGTAATTGTTAATTTTGAAGTTTAACTTAATATAATATCATTTTAACAGAACGTCAACGGTTTCTTGTAGACGTTCTGTTTTATTTTATCTGTTTTAAAAAGTAAAGTGTTCTCGAATAGTTCAATTTAAAGATTTTAAAGAGTTTTTTATTTATTCTTTATATTTTTTTGCTTCCGACGACGGAAAGAGAAAACTTTCCGAAACGTTAAGCATTTTTTTCTGTGTTAGGCAAATTTTTATAACTGTAAACATAACTTCTGACAAGCAGCGTCCGTTTAGGTTTAACGCAGAAGTGTTTACAAAAAATAACTATTTTATTTTGTAGATTTTTCTTGCAGTACAGTGGCGAAATACCCATAAAGGATTTTTTTGGAGAGATGAATCTGCCACATAGGTAGTGATGGGTTGTTATATAACTATCTGTTATTTTATAACAATTATTTAGAAATAACATAACGCAACCGTTACTGCTTTTAAAAAATAACAGATATAAAATAACGACACGCAGAGATCGAGTGTTCGTGAAACGAAGTCGGCGCTCTGCACCGCCACGAAATTCGATGCTGCTCGAAGCAATTCCAAAAAACAACTAGTATGGATGGAAAACCTATTATTTCGACAACCATCGATACAGGCGGCGAGATACAACGGACAACGGAGTGGGGTATGCGCTACGGCGCGGCGCGTCGTGTTGGGCTGACAACAGCTTAAAAATAATAGGATATAAAAGAAGCAGCTTTTTTGAAACAGTTGCGGGCATAACGCCTGGCTGTCGAGATAACAGGAGTGGGAAAGGAGCGCTGCTGCATCGGTCGATTGTCGATGGAGGCTCGCAACGGGTTGGAGAATAACGCATCAGTTGTTTTAGCTATGTTGTTTTTTTACCTGTTACGAGCATAACAGAACGGCGTTCGAGATAATCGGAGGTTTGAAACAGGTTGGAGAATAACGCATCAGTTGTTTTAGATACATATTGTTTTTCAACCTGTTACGAGCATAACGGGCGGAGGTCGAGATATTATGGCGCTGTATGTTTCAATACTTTGTTATTAAGTTTCAATATTTAAGTATTTATTTATTCTGAAAAATTTTCAGAATAATATTTTAAGATTTTTTAAAAATGTATACAGGGTGTTTTGAAAAATCTGGTCATTGATTAATCACGATCCTGCTTAAAGCCCTTGACGTAAAAAGCTGATTTTTGGAAAACGGATTGACTTTAGGGTGTAGAGGTGCGATAAGAAGGGATTTTTCGAAACTCAAATTCTAAGGGGGTGAAACCACCCTCAAATATTAGAATATTTTTTATTTAAAAACTGGTGAGTTTTTCGAAAAAACTCTTAAACACGTATATTTTATTTTGTTGTTTTACATATTTTGAGATTTTTACAAAATATATACAGGGTGTTTCATAAAATATGACCACTGAGTAATCACTATTCTGCTTAAACTGCTTGACGTTTAAAGCTGATTTTTGGTAAACGGATTGACTGTGGGGTGTAGAGGTGCGATAAGGAGGGGTTTCTCGAATCTCAAATTCCAAGAGGGTGAAAACGCCCCTCAAATATTACAATATTTATTATTTAAAAAACGGTTAGTCTTTCGGGAAAACGATTGGACACGCATAATTTATTTTGTTTTTTTACATATTTTGAAATTTTTTAAAAAATAATACAGGGTGTTCCAAAAAGTTGAGTAATTGATTAACCACGATTCTGCTTAAACTGCTCGACGTTTAAAGCATATTTTTGGCAAATGTGAGAAAATTTTATCCAGTTTGTATGTTAATGGAAATTCTTGCTTTGCTTTATCATCACCATTACAAATTAATAATTCGATGCGAACGAAGTCGCGGGTACAACTTAACAAGTATAGCTAGAGACGTGAGAAATATAAAATAAGAGACGCCCCCCGATGCGCAGTGGACATCCCACAAATTTGCTTCAATCAGATTTTTCGTAGCGTAACTGCATCTCTCTTCCGCCGAATGCGTTCTCTCTCTATCGTGTGCGCGACCGGTGCTATCCCCAAGTCTCTTCCTATATTTGTCAAACTGTACATGCTAGTTTAAGTGTAAAATTAATTCGAACTCTAGTGTGTAGTTGGTTTACTTATGAAGAATATACTACACATTTTCTTATATTGCTATTTTTTGACCGCAAATGGTAAAATCATAACGAAGAGCTTCTCGCCCGTCGAGTGAGATGCACCCTGTACACTGCTACGCAATTCAGAATCTACGCGGATCGAGGGGTAGGGCGTAGGTAGATCGGAATTTATAGATATAGACGAGTGGCGGCATTTTGGCTTTTTTATATCGCAATTTGTAAACAGCGCTTATTTGTAAACAACCCCCGTTTTTAGAGAGGTATTTCAGATAACAATCGATATTTAGAAATGTTATGACACCCTGGAAATACTACCACCGAGCACGTCATTGTTGCAACTGCGTTAATACGCCTGGCGGTGACTGCCTCATATTCTTTCAGGTATTTAGCAATAGAATAAAGAAACCTGTTATTTTAAGCGGTTTTTTATAAATAACTATAACAGTTTCAACTGTTATCTAAAAATAACAGTTTTGCCCATCACTACACATAGGTCTAGACATTTTTTATTATTTTCTTGTTTCTAGAACAGTATAAATAGTTGCATATAACAAGACAGATGTTCTACAATTAGTATAACGAATACATAGCGCTTTTATTCTCGGGAAAAATAGAATTTTTGTTCGAAAATGAAATATCTCTGTATTTCTTTGCTTAAAACCAACCACTTTATTATAGTTAATAACTGTATTTTATTATATATAAAGCTCTTACCTAATAAAGGCGCGTTATTTTTAGATACAAGTAAATTTATAAAGCTCTATTTGCCCATGACTAGTTATTGACTAAAACTGACCTAGAAATAGATTTTAGGCTGCAATTAAATATTAACTTCCAAACGAAAATTGTAATTATTTTCTAGTTTGTCTCTGGTAAATTGTTAATTTTGTGAAAGGGTTATGAAATAATGTCTAAACGATTATTTTAACAGCACTACTAAGCTAGTAAAATTAAATAAACAAAATATAAATTGATTATTATGAAATGTTGTCTAAAATAATAACTATTATTGTTTTAAAAAAACTGTAAAGCTTCATTCAGAATTTTGAAGTTAGTGGTTTCAATTAGCGTAGAGGTTTGTTCCTCTAATTTCAATGTAAGCATTCAAAATATCAAAATTAGTGGTAGTAATTTTCAATTAGTAGAAAAAAACTTCATTCAGAACCTTGCAATTAGAGGAATAAATTAGTGGTTTCAATTACACTTTATAGTTTTTAATTTATGATCATTCACAATGTCTAAAAATAAATCACAATTAAAATTATTAGAATATCCTAGCAACAGCTTGCGGTAATCAGATGTATCCATAGAGAAAGCCTTTGAATAAGAAGACTAAGGAAGGAGCATAATGCTATCCATGTATTCATGCATGGTGGGCGGAAAAGCCACCATAAAAGCTCTCTAGGGTGGGGATCCTTGACAGTTCTGTTTGACGATTCATTTGACACATTTGAATTTGATTTGAAATTTTGTGGATTTTTCAGTCTTTACGGAGCTTATTTTATGTTATTTATTATTTATTCTACTACTGATAGTTGTATAAAGGTAGTAAATCTAGATGGAAATTGTGGCAGAACTTAAATTAACAGTGACACTATCGCGATTTATCGAAAAAGGCTCTAAAATAGTTGGTTGTGTAGCGTGCGGTAGATCCCGGCAAAAATTGAGTGAAATAATGGAACAACTTTTCGCTAGTAAGTGACTATATAATATACATACGTGTAGTAAACCGATCATTTATGAAATGCACTTAAATTAACTAAATTATATATTTTTCTTGCATTTTAGCTTTTATTTATTACTTGTCAAAGATTAGATGTCAAAGAATTTAGATATGTTAATTTGACTTACCTGCTTCAGTAGCGTATCGGATGTTTGTGTTAATAAATACTTATTATAACTTATCTGTTTTTATTAGAATTATATATTTTTATAACAATTTTAATAACTACCAACAGTTATTCACAACGTAAAATAAAACAACAAATTATTGAGTCTACCCCACGTCTACCCTACATCATAGTTTTACATTTTTTAAATAAAATTAGAACGACACTGATAAACCGGAATTTAAGTCGGCCATATTTGAGGCCCATCGCGGTGTACCTAAGATTTTTGATATGCTCCTTCCTTAGTCTTCTTATTCAAAGGAGAAAGCCTAATATTTTTTAACTTATAGAACAATATATTCCTGATTTCTAACCACATTTTCTCTTGTTATATGATAATCAAAGGCCAAAATGACAGTTTGGATATAAATTAAAACTAAAACTAGTTTTTGTGAACCCTAATCGACATTTGATTTCGGAAAATCGACTATACATAATATATCATATTTTACGCAAAATTGAAAAATTTCCAGGGATTTTGTGTCTAAACGGTTGACTTTAGCGAACATTTTCATAAAACCTTTTTTTAGGAAATTTTATTTTCTTTAATTTTACTAACTTCAAATTTTCCTAAAAGCAAAATCCCCAAATTTCCTACTTCAAAAGCCTAATAATTAGCTCATAAAACAATACATTTATTAGGAATTGAAGGAACAAACAATAAGATGGATTAGAAAAATTGAGATAGAAACGGAATCAAACCAAAAGTATAGAAACGGAATCAAACCAAAAGTATTTCCAGCCGATCGATTTAATCGGATCACAAGTTGCCGATATACACGTACTCAATTTTTATGATTTTATCGAAAACAATTCAACCCCCATGAACCAATCAAAAGACTTAACGCTCAATTTCACCCAGTCTCGATCAGTGAACAACAAAACCGTTTCATTCACACCGGTTGACTCCCGTTTGACTGAAAATGGACCAAACCTCGATCCGATGAGGGACAGGGACTAAAAGGGCATAAAAATCAAAGTTCAAAAGGGCGAAATTAATAAATTAACCGAGGAACAAAGCGAAGGGCGATAGATAGGGTACAAACGAAGTTTTACCCTCCGATTGAGTAGCGATGTTTATTTGAGTATCTGTCCTTCAAGGGGTAATTAGTAATTAATAAAAGAAAAAGGAGATAATTGTTTTTTGAAGTGAAACTTGTTTACGCGCGTTGGGAGTAAAAATTGGGAGTAAAAAGCCCGTGACTCACACGGCTTAAATGACGGCCGCGAGACGGCAATGACGCGCGGGAAAGCGAGAGGAAAAGTGATAGCGGCAGTGTTGCCACAGCTACCCCATTCGTAATCAAGCACCCAAGTAGCATCTATCTTACTTCGAACTAAATCTGACCTGAAGCGACGTCAGACTTTGTGCAAATTTAGGTCGGGTGCTGGTGATACGACCTGTGACGTCGCTTTCCTATTAAAAGCGACGTCGTTGGATCCGAGTCGGTAAATCCAACGATCTGTCGACGTACAAAATAACAACGTACCATTTTTATTAATTTCCCAACGTCGTTCCCACGTTGGCTTGCACGAGGTACATATACTTGAACTAGCCCGACGTCTACCCGTTGTCCGAATACGTCTCACTGATTATCCCTAAAGTAACGTCCAATTATATTTTGTTGTATTTTATGTTCATATTTATAACCTAATTTACGTATCTCTATTTATGTCCGTCAATACAACCCATTAAGAAGCATTTGCGACCTAATGAACATCATGAACATAACCTAATAAAAAG
Source organism: Sitophilus oryzae (assembly GCF_002938485.1). Classification (NCBI taxonomy): domain Eukaryota; kingdom Metazoa; phylum Arthropoda; class Insecta; order Coleoptera; family Curculionidae; genus Sitophilus; species Sitophilus oryzae. The sequence goes on along the minus strand of NW_022147483.1, from coordinate 4,268,773 downwards.
TTTTTGTAAACAAACTTATGCCTAAAAAAACACTAAAAAGGCGTTTAGACATTCATCTACATTTTACAGAAAGAGGTCGAGGCTTTAGCAAAATAATAATAGTAGTAGTGATGTCTTGCCTCCACCCATAAATGATTTTTATCCGGAAGAGATGCTGCATTACACTGGTGCATTTTAATTTCATTTTTTAGCTTAGGAAACCAGCAGACACCATCCTCCTCCCATATGTGAAGTTAGGCTTAAAAAAGTGGCTGCCCATTTTTTTAAGGAGAAAACAAAATCTAAAATATAGTTGCACAAATCCACAAATCACTGATACGCAAAGTGAGGTTACCTGGCGTACGTTGGAATTATATACGTCATAATACGATTGCCGGTCGTCCGGTTTGATGACTTCGGTCGTGTGAGACGACTAATGTTGGAGACCCGGTCGGAATTGGTATATTGGTAGTTCATATTAAGTCGGACACAGAAATCCGCCATTCTTAACACGTATCCGATTGTCAGCCATTTTAAAATCGTTTTTTGTTTTTAGAATTTATATTCACATTTCGATTTCTAGTAGAATAATATTGATAAGGTTGAGTTTGGGGGAACCACAGTACAGTTTTATGATTAAACCAGCTAGAAAATTAAAAAAAATATTTTGCGAGTAACTTTTTTATAGATATTTTTATTTCATAAATCTACCTAATTTTGAAGGCGCTCGTTGTTTTCCGGAGTATTTTAATCAGATATATCAAAAAAGTGATTTCTGTTGACAAAACTGATGTCTGGATTAATGATTCAGAATTATTATAATATGAAATTAGATAGGCACTTATCATTATATTCGAGTGATTATGAATCCATTTGTAATTAGGTAGTTTGGTTAGGTTTTTATGTATTCTTGGTAGCGAATATGAAACCAAACGTAACGTAAGTGCTTAGTGACGAATTTTAAGTGACTAAAATCCAACGTAATATGACGTTGGTAATTCGTAGAATTACATTCCCTATTAGGTCAGATACCGACGTCGAAGCGACCCGAATCTGTATTCCCCATTTAGATGCAAGTAAGGGTCGTCAGGCGGTCGAACCGACGTTGGTACCCGACGTCGGGTTTATTGAACGCGACGTATACCCGACGTTAGATAACGTCCAAATGCTACTTGGGCATATTTAACTATTTTGAAGATCTTTAGATTTTTGAAGAATTTATTTTTTCCGTGTATTTAAGAATAAATAATGAACTATTTTACATGTAGTTCCTAAGACAGGGGGGCTTAACTATATAGCTAGTCCGATCCCTGAAGACATCTCACCAGTCAGTGGTGGAGGGTAGTCAAAAAATTCTCAAAAACCCTCACGTAATTAATGAACGCCTCTTTCATTATTTTTAACCAGTTCTAACACTTCTACCCCTCCCTGCTCCCCCCACCATCGACGACTAGCCTCCCGCTGCATTATTAAAACGATCCGGGAAAGTTTCCGGGTCCGGAGCGTACAAAAGGGGTTTCGCAGGGAATCCCAACAATTTACCTGTATTATTAAGCCGCTGACGGGTCGAATTCCGCCCTAGAAAACAAAGCGTCTTACAACTCCAATAAACTGCCAAACACGGTCGGCACGGCGCGTTTGTGGGGGGCAGGAGGTGGTTTCGAACCACCCCGGGTGCCTTATTTTATTTGTTTTGTTTGGAGTTAATTTATTAATTTTCACCGTTTTTAAAGTTCGATTGTTCTTCGAAAATTTATTTTAGTTGTTGATCTTTGCACAAAAATATTACGAAAGGAATATAATACTACTAGCGTGTACCCGCGATTTCGTTCGCGTCGAATTAATCATTTGTAATGCTGATGATAAAGTAAAGCAAGAATTTGCATTATCATACAAACTGAATAAGATTTTCTCACATTTATGTCAGCATGAGAAAAAACAATATGGCGATATTATTGTATAACTTTGTAATATTTGAGGGGTAGTTTCATCTCGTTGGAATTTGACTTTCGAAAAATCCGTTTGCCAAAAATAAGCTTTTTACGTCAAGCAGTTTAAGTTAAGAATCGTGGTTAAGAACTTACCCAACTTGTTGAAACACCCTGTATGATTTTTTAAAAAATTTCAAAATATGTAAAAAAGAACAAATAAATTATGCTTGTCCAAGCGTTTTCCCGAAAGACTAACCGTTTTTTAAATAACAAATATTGTAATATACGGGCGTTGTCACCCTCTTGGAATTTGAGATTTGAGAAACCCCTCCTTATCAAACCTCTACACCCCACAGTCAATCCTTTTAAAAAAAATCAGCTTTAAACGTCAAGCAGTTTAAGTAGAATCGTGATTACTCAATGGTTTTGAATTTTATGAAACACCCTGTATAAATTTGTAAAAATTTTTAAAATATGTAAAACAACAAAATAAAATACACGTGTTTAAGAGTTTTTCCGAAAAACTCACCGGTTTTTAAATAAAAAATATTTTAGTATTTGAGGGATAGTTTCACCCCCTTAGAATTCGAGTTTCGAAAAACCCCTTCTTAGCGAACCTCTACACCCTAAAGTCAACCTGTATGCTAAAATTGAGCTGGTTTGAGCAGGATCGTGATTAATCAGTGTGTCAGTCACTTAAGGATTTTATTTTTTTATTTTTTTTTTATTTTTTTTTATTAGTATAGATAATAATCCTTAAGCCAGGAGAGCCACCCCATGAAACAACATCGTATCGACCAATATCACTATTCCCGACACTATCTAAATCGTGTGAAAAACTATTACTGAAAAGGATAAAAGCAATCATTGAAGAATAACTATCATTCCCAATCATCAATTTAGCTTTAGAACTCAACACTCCACAATTGTCGAGGTTTACAAGATCACGAGTGTGATTTTTAGAAGAGAAAAAGTCCTATGAATGAAGTCCTAATATGAATTTTTTCATTTAGTCTTCTTCTTATAGTGCGTTCTTATAGTACGTTCCTTAGGTGCAATTTATTATAAATTTGAAAATCTGGCAAAAGGCGGTTTCTTAGCGATAAACTTACAATCAGTCGATCGTCTCGATTAGAAGATTTCATACGAAGGTTCCTGGGCGTCTAGATTGACGTCCTCATGGACATGGTCATAATTCAAAAACCACTCAGTATACTCTATGGTATTAAGGTATTTTTGGAACCGGAATTTTATAGCAAATTCACTTCACAAATATGTTTTTTCTCTGAGCGTTTAATGATGCAAACTGAACTTTGAAAATGCCCAGGAAGCGGCCTGTTTTTATCTTCTTTTTTCCCTGCAAATTAATGAGCTGGGAAAGAGAGCCGAATTGCGGTAAGCAAACTATCGGCAAACAACGCGAATCGAACCCGGCGGATATCGTGCGGTTTTGCCGTCGAAAGTTGTTTATTTAGGCCCCAACACCTCTCTATAAACCGACCCTAATCCCAGTCGAGATAATCAAACCGTAGTTTTACACCTTTTAATCCTTGCTGTTTTAGATTCGACGATTTATGGCGAAAGGGTCTCTCAAATATTAACTAAACCTTTACACAAGGATAGATCAAAATATATGTTGATGGGATGTACAAAACTTTAGATACTTTAAATAAATAAATAATGTTTTAACGTTGTTAAGACTTAAATCTAGGCCAATTTGGGTTTGAAAATTTAAATCAAGTCGAAGTCGTGATAAATTCAAGGCAAAGTTCGTCGCACACTAAAAGTTTATTTGGTATGATTTATATATAAAATATCCAAACTGTGTTCCGGAAACTTCGGCAGCATATTCTGCAGATAAAAATAAGTAAAAAAGTTCGTATAAATGTATATCTTAAAATGCTTAGTTTCGAAGATACAGGGTGTAGAAGTTTTATTTTTATTTCGATTTTTTCCAAATAATTTCTGAAGTAAGGTCAATATTTCGATGAAAATTGGTGTCTGGGAGTTTTGTGACACGAGAAATTTGATTTTGATGTCAAACTGACTCCTATTTGTAGGGGGCGCCACTTACATGTGTTTTAATTGTTTTGAAGAGTAATAACTTTTCGTCCGTACCGGTATAAAACTACTGACTGAAAAAATATACATTTCCATGATATTTTACGTAAAAAATGTCTCTTGGTAAAAATCGCTACGAGCAACCGTTCTCAAGATATTTAGAATGGAAATAGTCAATACATGTCATTATTGACAAAAAATAAGCACACGTTGGGTATAGCTATTTGACTAAAATAATAAATTTTTATTTTTTTAAATTTATCATATTTACACTATTTTATCATTAAACAATTTCTGTTGAACTTTTGGAACAAAAATATTTCAAATTTATGATTTCAGTTTAATAACTATTCAGTTAACATGTTTAATTATGTCAATGATGACAGGTATTGATAATTTCGATTCCAAATATCTTGAGAACCGCTACTCGTAGCGATTTTTACCAAGATACCTTTTTTATTTAGAAAACGTCGTAAATGTATATTTTTTGACTCAGTAGTTTTATACAGGTATGGACGAAAAGTTATTAGTCTTCAAACCAGTAAAAAATATATAGGTGGCGCCCTCTACAAGTAGTAGTCATATTGACATGAAAATCAAATTTCTCATGTCAAAAAACTCCCAGATACGGATTTTCATCCAAATATTGACGTTACTTCAGAAATTATTTGGAAAAAATCGAAATAAAAATGAAACTTCTACACCCTGTATCTCCGAAACTAATCATTTTAGGACATACATTTATACGAACGTTTTTACTTATTTTTATCTGCAGAATATGCTGCCGAAGTTTCCGGAAAACAGTTCGGACCACCCTGTATATTGTATATATAAACTAAATATTGAATAAAATATACTATAAAACCAGAAAAAAATTATATTTTGCAAATTTCTGCACAAAGCTTTTCAATAGCTTCCAAATCTGCATGTATAAAGCTAACAAAGTCCGAACATAAATATTGCAACAGTACATTTCGCGGGAGCGTCAATATTTGCCGAAGAAGAACACAAGTAGGTCAAATAACTCGCCGATCCGCTGGAAAAATAAAAGGGAGGAAAAAAAGCGGCAAAAGGCCCGAACCGATATTAAAATGTAGTTCGGAGAAAGTACATAAAAGAAAGATCGACGTCATCGTTAAACGACGTCGTCGCCGGGGATTTTTATGGGCGTCCCGACGCTTGATCGACGCTACTACGATTACATCTCGATGTTTGATTCAGGAGGAACTGTTATGTCTAGTAATATACCAAGGAAATAGACTGAAAGTCGTGTGTTTTTTAAATAAATAGTTTTTTTAATTAAAATACTATCCCATCAAAAACATACCGGGTGTTGCATCGTCGGACGGGACATAGGGAATCCCATGTAAATTTTAATGGGGTCAATTATTGGCTTCCTTAATTATTTTAGAGAATAATTCTATTTAGGTTTATTGAAGAGCACTAAAACCCACATTCAAACGAATAACTTTAGATATTTTTGATTAGCCCGTTTACGAGTTATCGCCGATTTCTTTTTAAATATTTCTCCTTTCTTATGGCCCTGTATTTACTTATGAGCACCCAGAGAATAGGTACATTAAAGAAATGCTAACTTCATGTTAAAAAATGGAAACAGACGCCACCTGGTGTCGCCTGGCAGTACTAGCTAAATTGAGGGGAATTGGAGGGGCGGGGCTTAAAAGAGGGAAATTTAAAAAAAATATTTTTGTAAGTATCACTGACTTACTGTTTAAAGTTAATAAACATATTTTTAATTACTTTAATAAATTTAATGTATTAAAAAATATGTCTATTAACTTTACACAGCAAATCAATGATATTATTAAAGGCTTATTATTTTCAGAGAAAATTCATAGTAAATAAATTACACATTAGTAAACAATATCATTTATTTTTTAGAGCTGCGATTTATATTACAATAATATTGAAATACATATATATATATATATTTTTAACAATGAAAAACAATATCCCGGAACCTGAAAAAGAAAGATGATCAATTAATGACTTAAATTAGTTCAAAATACATTTTGCAAATAACTAGTGAATTGGAAAGATAAACATACTATTAAAAAGACATTTTAGTAGTATATTATTATCTATTTACTGATAATACATAAGTATATAATAGGTAAATAACATGCATAAGGCACTATGATACAACTACCTGTATCATGATAATACACTAATATCACAAAAAATATATGCTAATTTAAATTCCTTTAATGATCTAATGAAACACTATCTAGCCTCAATGCACGCCATTCCAAAGGCAAAAAAAAGCTGTTATACCAAATAAATATAAGCTGAATAAAACATAAACCAAGCCAATGTGCATAAAAAACCAAAAAATGCATCAAAAAATACTTTTATCAGATCATACCCTTGGATATATTATGTATTTTATATATCGCACATCTTGTTCAAAAGTTTACTAACTCAAAATAGAGAATATAGAGAACATTGTCAGAAGTAAAAGAAAATTTAAGATAAGGCATTATGCTCCTTTTTGCATATTAATGGCCAAATAATATAATGTTGATTTAATAAAATTTTACTGGCATCCTTCTGAGGTATAAATCAGATTAAAAGGACATTGTTTTTGTAATGATTGTTTGTTTTGTAAACATTTTTTGAAGACAATACAGTTTTGAACGGGCTGTGCGATATAAACAAGGATCTTACTATTATTTGAGGTTAGAAAGTATTTAAATAATATAAAACATAATCAAAATCATTTTTCATCATAAATTATAGAGGTACTTACGTGTTTTGATATTATTATCAGTAAATAATACGTTTAGTTAAACAGGTACGCTGCCAGGCAAGGTCTATCGGCGGGTCTTCGCAAAAGTTGAAATCTCAAAAAAAAAATACAAAAATACGTTTACATCTTAGTTGTATTTACGAATAAAGTATTTGTGTGTAATTTCTGACTTACCAGTTAACTGAATAATCGCATTAAATACATCCAAATGGTAATTTAATATTGTAAAAAAGCAATATTGTTTTAAATCACTTGCCAGGACAGCCCGGCCAGCTTCTTTGTTGGTCGGTATCATGATTTAAGCAATGTGAGTGACAAAGAAAGCCAATGCCTGGCAGATGTTGCTTTCTTTGTCGTTGGTCCTGGCACGTTTAAATTTGACTGTTGCCTGTTTTCCCATACAGGTGACACCCCCGTGTGAGCACCAGTCAAGGTAAAAGATAACTGTCAAATGAAGTTGTCATTTACAGAAATTTACCTATTTAGTGCTTTATTATTATTGAAAAGTCATTCCTACATCGGAAATCTTAAAGATGTATTTATAAATAGGTACAAATTAATATGAATTAAAGTAAAATAAAGTAATCAATTACAAGGTTAATGGTACCCGGTGGCGTCGAGGTACAGGCTCTCGTCTACCAATCTCAAGGTAGTGGGTTCGAATCCCACACCCGGCATTTCATCACCCGACTATTTTTGTTAAAATAAAAATAGTTTGGGTACCTAGGTCGATTCAGCTTTAAATGAGTAGGTACTTGGGATTCACAATCCTGAGGTAATAATAGGCGGTTGAAGCGTAGTGCTAGCCACATTACATTCCTTTTATACCGAACGGCTCTAGTATGGCAAGCTGTACCTTGCTACTCCCAAGGCGTTAAACGCTATATACGGGAGCTATTATTATTATTTAATATTTTACAATTAGAATATTAACAAAAATAAAATAAAAAAAATTATGCCCCGAGGCAGCCTCGAACTCATATATCCACTGTATCCTTCATATATCCACTGTCAATACTATTAATTTCTAGACAAATTTAATTTCAACAACGTTGTATAAATGTAACACAACCCTTGCTTGTCTGGGCAAGGAGAAGGGTCAGCATTCCGAAGGGTGAGCTGAGCCTAAACAAACAATAGCGAACATTGAAACTACAGTAAATAAATTTATTTGACTAGTTACAATACAAATTGTTCGATAATAGTCTGGTAGGGCCAATCAGGACTTTTTTAGGTCTCTGTAGGGTTTGCTAACCCTCTAAATTAATGGGTGAAGGGATATTTTTAATTAATTTCATAAAAAAATAGAAATAAAAATTGAAATAAATAAAAAACAAACTTTAAATTTTGAAGTAGCTTAAGTTCATACCTACACAAGAAATTTGTTTAGAATGTAAAGCAGCTTTTCATGTAACTGATTTCAGTTATTCTAAAGACGGAAAAAAGAGAATTATGTATTTCCGCAGAGAAATTTTTATAATTTTGTGTTTGGGGAGGCTTCTATACCGGGTGCGTCTCAAAAGTGGCTCACCCCTATAACTTTTTTTATTTTTTCGGACAAAAAAACGAGATTTGGTATGTTATTATTATATGACATAAATTAGGATTGATTGACGTATTCAATTGTTTTCGGTCACATCCTGTTTCACCGAAAATGACTACAACTTTTGATTTTTAAGTGGTACCCTCGGTATTTTTTTATTTTATTTAATAGAAAATAACACTCTGAATAGAATGACATATATCATATGTCAACTTTTGAAATTTTTGCATATGGTTTATTTGAAATAATAATTTGCGGTTCGTAACAAAAATTTGACTCGAAATACCAAGTGTGTGGTATAGTCTATAAAATGAATAACTTTGAATTTTGACCGTTATTTTTTACCAACATGGTAAATATAAAATTCCTCTGTCAAAAAAGTTACTGATATTCTTTAAACTGAGTGCCTGAACGAATCAGATAGGTAACTCTTTTTAATTTCGTGAAATAAAAAAGGAAAATAATAAAACAAGTGACAGTTCTTCCTCTTCTTGCAAAAATCAACACAAAATGTCATAATAACCAAAAGTAAAATGTCATCAGCTTTTGACATTTCTAAATATCAGACCAATGCCGTCTCTAATAGAACAGCCTCGGAGCGAGATTGATGACGTCACGCTAGTTAGATACTACGGATTAATAAATATGTTGTTTAATACATGGAAAAAATGTATTCATGATACATTGTTATTGATACATGTTCATTCATAAACATTGTATTTTAAAAATGATATAGTTTACATGAAATATACATAATATACAGATAATAAATACAATACATATACCTGTTTATAGTAATAAATACTTATTATTGGCAAATAAATTATGAACCACACAAATGCAGCAAATGTTTTACAATATACGAATAATGAATAGGTAATTCAGATAATGGATAAAATGTAAAATATATTTTAAATTTTGGGGTTTGAAAATCGATCTAATTTAACAAAAAACATTCAATATCTAATAATAGTGATGTATTATTATTTGAATTCACAAAATTTATATGTATATTTTGCAAGTATCAATGTTCGAAAAATTATATTTGCAAATAATACAATATCATAGAAAAAAAAGGCGTCAGAGATGGCTATGAAATAAAGATCGCTGTCATTTTATATGTAAAATTATTCTAAAATTTTTGATTTTCTTGGGATTTAGGTTCGGGAAAAACGCTGATTAAGTTTTCATTTGGTTTTTCATTATTTTTATTTGGTTTAAAAAAAAACGTTTCGGGTAACATTACAGCCTTCATCAGTGTTGTGTCATATGGAAAAATAGTGTCGAATATAATCCAAAAAAATACATATAAAATATTCACACCACACACCACATAATGTTTACTACAATTAATAAACTAATATAAACTTGTGAAAAGATGACCACATATTTTTTAAAATTATTATTCTTAACACTAAAACTATCTACATTGAGTGCGATTTCAGCCATAGTCAAGTGAGGCTGTTCTATTAGAGACGGCATTGCGTCAGCATGGCCGCAAGTTGCTAACCTAATAAAATTAACACTAGAAAAGCCCGCGGGAACTGTCAAATTCAAAGTTATTCGCTTCACAGATTATATCAAATTATTCGTAAAAAAATGCTTTTTCCAAATATACTAATGAGCCATCCTCGTTCCATTTGAAAAAATTGAGATATGACTAAAAATACGAATAGAGCATTTTCTAACTAGCCAGGACAAGACTAAAAACATTAATCTATTTCTTCCAGGCTCCTTGATTAAGAATTAGTGTTTTTAACATAGCATGACACTATAGATTGAATTTAAAAATTTTTATTAAGCGAGAATGTCAAAAGTTGACATATGATATGTCATTCTATTCAAAATGTCATTTTCTATCGAATAAGGTAAAAAAAATACCGAGGGTACCATTTAAAAATCAAAAGTTGTAGTCATTTCCGGTGAAACAGGAAGCGACCAAAAACAATTGAATACGTCAATCAATCCTAATTTATGTCATATACTAACAAACCAAATCTCGTTTTTTTATTTAAAAAAATAAAAAAGATTTAGGGGTGAGCCACTTTTGAGACGCACCCGGTATACTGGATATTTTGTTGTTTTTGGCGTGTGAGTGGAAAAGTAAAAAAGTAAAAGTGATTTCAAGTAAAAAATACTTCACCTGGAATTTGTTGAAATCAACCGAAATGAACCAAGCTTATATTTTAGGTCAAATTAATCAATGTATATTGGTGAGACTATATTTTATACACGTCTGTGTACACTACAATGTACCCGTCACACATATACAGCGTGCTTACGGCTGTAATAATTAAACTTACATAAATAATAAAGTTCGAGACTGCGACGCACAAAGGCCTTTCAGTTTAGACGCGTTCCGAAACTTTGCGCCCGCGCTCATTGTTTATTGTAGTCAAGTTTGTGTACAAATATAATCTAATAATGAGGAAGCTATAACTAAATTGTAGCAACTCGATTACCGTGCAGCGCATTGATTTAGACCAGATGTTCGTAACGATAGCTAGGGTATCGCGAAGTTTGCGGATGAATTATAGGCAAGGATAAGAGAGGGGGGAGGTTGCACAATTGGCAGCGATGTTAATTGAAGAACATACTCGTAAGGTTCTTTGAATATTTTACCACACGATCGAAAAAAAAACTGCGTTAAAGACGGCTGGGGAATGACAATCGATGATAATTTTGGCTAGGTCAAGCCCTAGGGTGTTGTTAAAAATCTGGCTATTGATTAATCGACGATCCTGCTGAAAGCGCTTGACGTAAAAAGCTGATTTTTGGAAAACGGATCTTGACTTTTTCAACCCTTCTTAAAAAATATATTAAAAATACAAGAGCTGTTCTGAAATCAACAATATATTAGATATTTAATTTAGATGGTCTGTTCTTACTTTGCTATAAATATGGTAATCGTAAATCATACAGGATGTTCAATATTTTACGCCCAAACTTTCAAAAATATAAATTAATTTTTCTTCGTTTTTTTTAAATGGAACACCCTGTATATTATTTTGTAATTTGATTGAGGATTAAAAAATGAACATTTTTCATATTTAAAGTATTTCAAAATGGGTGTAGAGGTTCGATAAGAAGGGATTTTTCGAAATTCCAGGTCCAAGGGGGTGAAACCACCCCTCAAATACTACAATTGTTTTTTATTTAAAAAACGGTGAGTTTTTCGGAAAAACTCTTAAACACGTATATTTTATTTTTTTAAATATTTTAAGATTTTTTAAAAATGTATACAGGGTGTTTCATAAAATATGACCATTGAGTAATCACGATTCTGCTTAAACAGTTTGACATTTAAAGCTGATTTTTGGCAAACGGATTGACTGTGGGGTGTAGAGGTTCGATAAGGAGGGGTTTCTCGAATCTCAAATTCCAAGAGGGTGAAAACGCCCCTCAAATATTACAATATTTGTTATTTAAAAGACGGTTATAGTCTTTCACGAAAACGCTTGGACACGCATAATTTATTTTGTTTTTTTACATATTTTGAATTTTTTTAAAAAATCATACAGGGTGTTCCAAAAAGTTGGGTAATTTCTTAACCACGATTCTGCTTAAACTGCTTGACGTAAAAAGTTTATTTTTGGCAAACGGATTTTTCGAAAGTCAAATTCCAACGAGATAAAACTACCCTTCAAATATTACCAAGTTATATAATAATATCGCCATATTGTTTTTTCTCATGCTGACATAAATGTGAGAAAATTTTATCCAGTTTGTATGTTAATGGAAAGTCTTGCTTTGCTTTATCATCACCATTACAAATGATTAATTCGACGCGAACGAAGTCGCGGGTACATGCTAGTATTACATAAAATCTGCGGATATTTGTAAACAGACTGGGAAAAAATGTTATCGTTTACTACACTTTATGCAAGCAACCAACAGATAAACCATTATAAATATAGCTTAGCATATACCACTAATTGTTTGTTACGATTTCTATATCACACAGTAAGTGTATATGCAGGCACAAATACAGTTGCGATGACAAATACACTCCCAAACATTCGTGGCGTTTATACAGTGTATAAACGCCACGAATGTTTGGGAGCGATTCATCGGTCGCTACCATGTGAACTAATCTGTTCAAGGTCACACAAAACTTAATTCCAGTGCCGTTGTGTTTCAAGTCATATAATAATCAATATATAATCTGTTGTAATTTGTTGTTTTAACTGTCAAAGTCTTGTCAAAACATATATTTGGTTATAAATATAAAATGGAATGCCCAATTGGTCGCACTGCAAGCACACCAATGGACTGACGCACAAAAACGAATCAATCAAAGAAACGCGATATAGTATCGTCTTTGTCAATCACGCTAACATTTCAGAATAAGTAGGAGGAGCGCAGGCAGATGATTAGACCGGGCCTTTAAAAACCTACGTCTGCGGTAAAAATTTGCGTTTTTAATGTAAAAATGATAGCGCGCGTGTCGATTCTAACTTCATCAAGCGATGAATCACTCCCAAACATTCGTGGCGTTTACTATAGGTATTTGATGAGATTGGCTCTAATTAAATAAATATAATAAACTCAAAATTACCCGACCGCGCTAGCAAAACGCGAAAATAAGTCAATTAAGACCGGTACCGCTTCTATCAACATCGAAAACAAACAATTAGCAGTGAGCTTTCCAATTTTCGCCGTCGGTTGCCTTTAAAACTGCAAATAATTAACGCCACTGCCGTTGAAATAGATTTGCTGTCGTTGGAATTAAGCCGTGGAAAAAGCCGGCCCGCACCGACCGGGAAGGCCAATTAAAAACACGTCGGCCGGAAGGATAGCCACACCCAAATAGTTTAATCGGCGGGATTAGAGACGTTTATAAGCTTAGCGATCAACACCGATTGAAACATTATATTTCATACTCGATTTATATGTTAACATACACAATTACACGTCTCGTTATATTTCGTAAATTATAAAAATTATACAGATCATACCGTGAATAGTTGATGACAACTAAACCCATCATGGTACAAAGAATACAAGGTATGATATTGCGCAGGTTGGTCGCTACATCACAGGTGATAACAGGCGCTATTGGTCAGCACGCTCCGCGCGCCAGTTCAAATCGTCAAGATATTGTTATAAACCTGTTTTTTTGTTTATATACCGTCACTGAATTATCGCTAAGCAAGTTACTGTGGAGCAGTGCGTAAGGAGTCGGACTAGGAAGCGAGAGACCGGAGTTCGAATCTCGGCCGGGACATAACGTTTTATTTATTTTTTTAAATACTGTTGTATTCTATAGTTTATTTTTGTAGTATAAAAAAAGAACTATTTATTCTGTTATTTTTTAATCTCCGGTATTAATATAAATTGATTATTGGTACAATACCTCATTTAATATAAAATAATATTCTACTTTTTAAATGTATCGGGCCCTAATTGTACCTAAAAAGTAATATATTTTAATGATATACCATATTGTAAACTATTTAATATTTCAGTCACTTAAAAGTTAATTTGCATTGAATAATTGCCTACCATTAAAAGGAAATTTGAGCTATATAATCCTTGATGGGCATATTCTGGGTATGCAAATACTTCCTCTAAATTTTGGGTTTCGTTCAACCGATTTATTCTCAAAACCTGAAACATCTAAATATAAAAAGAAGCACAGGTTACTAATTGTAATAAACTTCACCCTTGGAATTACTTCCACTAATTATAATAAACTTCACCCTTGGAATTACTTCTATCACAATTACAATACATTCATCTGCATTGGCATTTTCTACTTTTCGATGGGAAACAATAAAATTCCCAACATTTTTTAAATGATGTAACAATTCCTCTTATGGTTACTTTTCCATATATATCCTCATCTCTGTCCTCATCTGAAATCAGAGGCAATGAACATGAAAATTATTTACCATAAACATCGCAAATTAAAAACCTAATAAACAATTTTATAGGTACCGAATATAGAAATAAATTTAGTATTCTTACCTATTATGGTCCAAAGTCCAAATCCATGTAAATAGATAATTATTATTTTTAAATATATTTTTTGGAACTGCTGGTTTAGTAATTATTAAATTAAACGAACTAAAAGTCTTAAAAATAAACAATTCTTAACCATAACCCCAAAAAATGCAGATCTCCTGTCAAGTTTCTTTATTTTTTATTTATTCCTCATTTTCCTAATGACGTCACAGGTGGTATGCGCGAACTGAACGAAATTGGAGCCGCTATCGATCATACCTTGTATTCTTTGTACCATGTAAACCCATTAGCAAACAACGGAGATCTATTGTGAACTAAAGACCTAGTTCAAGGAACTACTAACTTCTCCGGAGGAACTAGAACTATGGAACTAGTTCCTCCCAAGGAACTAGAATTCCCACATCTCTAGCGGGTTTTATAAACAAAATAGTGACGAGGTACGATTTAAGAGCCTAATAATGACCTAAGACTATAACCAAACAGTGTTTTTATCTCCTTTGTTTCTTTAATAATAAATTTCTTGTATTCTTTGTCTCCGTTCTTGTGTTTTTACGATTATTCTATCCGATTTCAAAGAAAGAACGAAACAAACGGTCCGCCTCAAAATTAGTTTCTCCTTGTAAACAATAACTAGCCCGGCCTTTTTCTAAACAAAAAACGAACTATAAAAGATTTTTCTTTTAATTAAAAAGCTCCCCGGATTTGCGCCAAGTTGTAAAAAGGTTTTCCGCTCCAGTTACAAGACGCTTTCCACGACGCGCTTTTCTTTTTCTCTCACCGTATCATCTTTTACGGTTTATTTTCGGATAATAAGGGAAAGAAAAAAGCGTGGAAAACGGATTTTGAATTAAGATTAACCGATTGCGATCTTGGAGTATTTTCGCTTTTTTTATTTTTATTCCTGCCTTTCTAAGGAAAAATAAAGGATATCTTTTGTGTTTTTAGCCTGTGATGTCAAGTTTAATTTATTCTCTCTTAAATAGAATTAATTCGATTTAGTAAACTGAGCAAAAAAATCTGAAAAAAGGTAAATATACATTTTATTTTTTTCTACGACTGCTATTAGTACGAGAGCTAGCAACGTCGGAAAAACAAATATTTTAAGACGGTGGCTCTTTGATATATCTTCTACTATGCTCTCTAGAACAGCATGCGGCCCCAACGGGTATCGGCAGCCAGACGGGCCGCATGCTGTTCCAGAGAGCATAGTTTTTTTATCAGATAAAAAAACGAGATTTGGTATGTTAGTATATGACATAAATTAGGATTGATTAACGTATTCAATTCTTTTCGGCCACTTCCTTCCGAAAATTTTGAATTAAAAAAAAATAATTTTTGGTTAAAAAACATAGTACCTTCATAATATGGCAACATAGATAGTAGATTAAATTTACAAGAAAGAAAATCCAAAAAAGGAAAATTTAGTAAGATATATCGCTTATTTTGGACTTATTTGAAAAACGGTTAAGAGAAAATACGTTTCTTTTATCGAGATACTTATCGCAGTTATTTAAGATTCACCCTGTATAGAATGTTGAAAAGCAATAAAGGAAAAATAAATAGAAATGTCATTGTTCATAGAAAACCTTTCAATTTAACTTTCTGTATTTAAACCCGACTATACTGTTTTTATTTCTGTTATTTATTCCAATCCAATTGAGTCGCTACATATCTCGCAAACGCAATTTCCAGATTTATAAAAATGCATTTATAAAACTCCATTTATAAAAATTTCTCCATTTCTGGTCGTGTATTGATTTTCGCTCTTTGATTTTACCAGATGGATTTAAATAAAACTGTATTTTTCCAGAAAATATTATTATTACAGAATTATCAAGAATTTTCTTCGATTCGGTGAAAGCTGAAATTGAAAATTTTGAACGTTTTTTACCGATATTACTACTATAGAATTCTCAATTATATTTTGGATCAATCTAAAATATCAGCATTTGATTTTAAAGAAATATTTATATATTTTTTAATAATACATGATACTGTAACAGTGCATTTCATAGCTCCTTTTACTGTAGACCTAAACTGCGTCTTCTTTAGATTTCAATATGATTGAGTTTCTTCCATATGTACTCCATGCTAATTTAATTCTTCTGTTGATTTCAGTCATGTCCTTTTAATCTGATTTATACCTCAGAAGGATGCCAGTAAAATTTTATTAAATCAACATTATATTATTTGGCCATTAATATGCAAAAAGGATGCATATTGCCTTAACTTAAATTTTCTTTTACTTCTCTTGTCAATGTTCTCTATATTCTCTATTTTGAGTTAGTAAACTTTTGAACGGGATGTGCGATATATAAAATACATAATATATCCAAGGGTATGATCTGAGTATTTTTTGATGCATTTTTTGGTTGTTTATGCACGTTGGCTTGGTTTATGTTTTATTCAGCTTATATTTATTTGGTATAATAGTTTTTTTGCCTTTGGAATGGCATGCATTGAGGCTAGATAGTGTTTCATTAGATCATTAAAGGAATTTAAATTAGCACATATTTTTTGTATGTGTGTTATTATGATACAACTACTAGAGTAGTTGTATTATAGTGCTTTATGCATGTTATTTACCTATTATATACTTATGTATTATCAGTAAATAGATGATAACATACCACTAAAATGTATTTTTAATAGTATGTTTATCTTTCCAATTCACTAGTTATTTGCAAAATGTATTTTGAACTAAGTTAAGTCATTAATTATTGATCATCTTTCTTTTTCAGGTTCCGGGATATTCCTTTTCATTGTTAAAAAATATATATATTTCAATATTATTATAATATAAATCGCAGCTCTAAAAAATAAATGATATTGTTTACTAAATGTGTAATTTGTTTACTATGAATTTTCTCTGAAAATAATAAGTCTTTAATAATATCATTGATTTGCTGTGTAAAGTTAATAGACATATTTTTTAATACTTTAAATTATATTAAAGTAATAAAAAATATGTTTATTAACTTTAAACAGTAAATCAGTGTGACATAAAAATATTTTTTAAAAAACTTCCCCTCTTTTAAGCTCCGCCCCTCCAATTCCCCTCAATTTAGCTAGTGCTGCCAGGCTACACCAGGTGGCGTCTGTTTCCATTTTTTAACATGAAGTTAGCATTTCTTTAATGTACCTATTCTCTGCTAATAACTATTTAGTCAACATGTTTAATTTATGTCAATCATGACAGGTTTTGATAGATTCGATTCGAAATATCTCGAGAACCATTACTTGTAGCGATTTTTACCAAGGGACCTTTTTTACGTAAAAAACGTCGTAAACGTATATTTTTTTACTCAATTGTTTTATACAGGTACGGACAAAAAATTCTTACTCTTCAAACCAGTTGAAAAATATGTAGGTGGCGCCCTCTACAAGTAGGAGTCATATTGACATCAAAATCAAATTTCTCATATCAAAACACCCTGTAGCTACGGAACAAAGCAGAATCGGACCTATGTTGATATGAAAAATAAATCTTATTTTTACGTGAGGAATCTCCTCAAGAGAGATGGCACATGTTTTTTGAAACACCCTGTATAATACTACCAATAATTCCTTAATATAAAAACGGTTTAATGAAAAACTAATTCACCACAATACACCAAAACATTTTTACTTTTGCACTGGACGCGCGTTTCGCTAACCATGTTAGCACAATTAGCAGATGATTAAAAGTGTTTTTTTATTGAGTTTTCATTAAATTCTTCCAACCCCTGACTGTGTAATAAAAAGAGTTTATTGATATTATTTTTTATCGATTAAATACACTGTTTTCAACGGTTTGTTTATAAACAAAATATTTGGTTTATTATAAAATAATAGCTCTATTTGCAGTAATTACTAAAACCAATACAAATTCGATATTTTGCTGAATTATTGGACGGTACTATAGTTTTAGTATTACTGTAACAAATTACACAAAAGTGCGTTTGCGTTGACAAATAAACCACAAACAAATTGATAAACGGATATCCTCTATGTTTTCCAATAAAATAGTCAAAATCGGAAAATTGAAAAAATGCAATTTTCTATATCCGCAAATTCTGTTTTCAATTTGTGAATTAATAAATAACAAATACATTCGCACACTGTTCGGTCGGATCGTTAAAAATTTAACAAATACTGGTTTGCAATAGCTCCGGTAAATATGTTGTTTGTTTCATTTGGATGATCGATTGAAGAGCAGGCCAGGCAAACAGGCTGTATATCCCGTTATTAACAGAAAAGGTATATACAGGGTTGTTCACCACATACGACACGGAGTATTGTAGCTAAACGATGAGATTTTTACAAATTGTAAGTTTTGGGTTCGATGAAGGACTATTAGAGGTACAATTTAAAAATAATTTTACAAGATACAGAGTGTCCCAAATAAGTAAAAAATATCAAAGTTGTGTTTTTTTAAATGGAACATCCTGTATATTATTACATTTTTAGTTTCTACGATTAAAATAAAGGTAAATTTGATTAAGGTTTATTATACTTAAACCTTACCGTTTTTGAAATAATTTCAATTTTGTGAAATTGCAGTAAAAATTTTAAAGCTTCATTTCTCAAAGGGTATCAATGTTTTTAATACTAAATATTTAATGAAGTTTATTTATTGATCAGTTATTGTGTTGCAATAATAAAAATAATACTACCTTATACAGAGTGTCTAAAAATTTATTTTAAATAATTATTAGCTTCAAACGGCAATAACTTGTTTAATTTAAATGGAACACCCTGTATATTTTACCAGAATCAGATGCACAATTTAATGGTCTATCAAATTATATTATACCATTTTTTACCTATCTCTTTAAGTTTCCGTAGAAAATGCATTTTCTTGTAATTTAGAACTTATTTATCAATATACCCATGGACTATTGACATTTTAGATTATTTTTAAAGATGTACCAAATTTCTAAAGAGTACAGATACTAATATTATCGATATAGTTCGTTTATTTCATTTAAAAATAAAAAAAAAACTGTTTAAATATTTGTTAAAGAGGACCAATTAATATGATTCCAGTATTCAAACTACATTAACTGACTGTTTGCGTTGATTAATAATAATTGCTCCAAATACTAAAAAACTGAATTTTGTATGGGCATTAGACAGTGTGATAAAAAGTAACACCTTAAAAATGATATTTAATTTTTTAATAAATGCTTATTTATAACAACAGAGACTTTAATTTGATAACTTGTTATTATATTGATTTCTGACTCAAATCCACATTTATTTATAATAATTTATTAACGACACACAAGTATGTAATTAATTAGTATATGGGCGGAAATAATGGTTTTATATTTAATTAATGGTATACTCTTTTATAAAGATTTAAATAGTTTTCTTTTTGCATACAAATGGGCTAGTAATATTATCGTTTTGCTAAAAACGATAATATTACTAATCTCTTTACATTTGTACATTTGTTGCTTTAAAAACAATCTAAAATGTCAATATTCCATGGATATATTGATAAATGAGGTCTAAATTATAAGAAAATGCATTTTCTACGAAAACTTGAAGGGATAGGTAAAAAATGGTATAATACAATTTGATAGACAATTTAATTGTGCATCTGATTCTCCTAAAATATACAGGGCATTCTATTTAAATTAAAGAAGTTATTGCCGTTTGAAGCTAATAATTATTTAAAATAAATTTTTAGACACTCTATAGAAGGTAGTATTATTTTTATTATTGCAACACAATAACTGATCAATAAATAAACTTCATTAAATATTTAGTATTAAAAACATTGATACCCTTTGAGAAATGAAGCTTTAAAATTTTTACTGCAATTTCACAAAATTGAAATTATTTCAAAAACGGTAAGGTTTAAGTATAATAAACCTTAATCAAATTTACCTTTATTTTAATCGTAGAAACTAAAAATGTAATAATATACAGAATGTTCCATTTAAAAAAATACAACTTTGATATTTTTTATTTATTTGGGACACTGTATCTTTTAAAAATATTTTTAAATTGTAGCTCTAATAGTCCTTCAACGAACCCTAAACTTACAATTTGTAAAAATCTCATCGTTTAGCTACAATACTCCGTGTCGTATGTGGTGAACAACCCTGTATAATAAACAATTAATGAAATAAATTTAAAAAACTTAAATTTGTTCAATCGTGAAAATTAGTACCATTACAGCATTGTTTGAAAATTTTTTATAAACTCACCTCGAAATAATTTGAGGGCTTCCGTGATTAACAGATCCATTCCTTCCTCTATCAAACGTTTTGGAGTGAAAAGAAATACGTGTCAGCAATAAATATAGCAATATACAGGGTGCATATAACATATTCTGCAGATAAAATTAAGTAAAAAACTTTGTATAAATGTATGTCATAAAATTTTTAAGTTTTGGAGATACAGGGTGTAGAAGTTCTATTTTTATTTCGATTTTTTCGAAGGGAAACGGAAGGTAACTGATACGGAAGGTATAGTGAGAATCAACCCTAACTTGGACCAGCTATAGAAAACAATAGGGCCAATTACAGGCAGAGTAAATAAATATTTAAGGGAGGCTACACAATACACTGAAAATTATTTAAGATTCGCCCTGTATATTTTAATAAAGGTACCTCAAACTTGCATCGCAAACCTACACAGTACATTTAACAATTTAATTAGAAAATTCAGTAGTCAATAAATCTACTACTACCATTACAGAAAATTAATAATGTAAAAGCCTAGAGAAGAAAAAAAACTTTTTGAGTCGGGCGCTTTGTTCATCCCCCTCTTTCGACCTTTGGCCACTTTTAATTTAATAGCAGACACCCCCGGGGTGTTCGTGAGAAGAAACTACACATTTATCACCTGAAAACACCCCCTTTCCATCTTGCTTAGGTCCTCCCCTAGCTACGGTAATAATGGAGAATTATTTAATGCTAGCTGAGTCACCGGTGTGAGGGTAGGAAATATTCAGAAGAGTTTTTTTCGCTATTGTACAGGGTTGTCGAAATTGGTCTGTTTTAACAGAGTAAACCTATTTCCTGACTAGATGGAGCAAAACCGACATAGATGTCATGGGCTCGATTTCTGACACACGTTTAATGGCGTAAATCGCCTGTAGATATTTTCACTGCCAACTGAGATACGGGGTCTTTTTGAATTTTTTACCATTTGGAAAATTGCCCATAACTCTTGTATTTCGCGGAATAATAAAATTCTCTAAAAACGTTCTTAAGGCACTTTTTTAAGCACAATTCAGTGGCGTAATCAGCTTTTTCTATACTTGCTCTTTTTGTCAGAAATTATAAAAAATATAATTTTTTAAATGGAAATTATGAACTTAAAAAAATGCTGGCGTTTAACCATTTCCAACGATATAAAGTTATGTGTATTTATTTCTAAAAATGAGAGAAATGTTAGGTTTTTTTATGTTTGTATCGAAGCGGGCCTTGATTTTGTGTTGACCTAGTTGCCTAATTATTTTTTATCACAATTTAATATTCTATATTTTTATTTATCTGCATAATTAAAGACTTTTGAAAAAGGTAAATCAACATTCTATATTAGTATTACCAATTGTAATTAAAACGCCAGGGTTACAACTATTAAATGGAGAATTTGGAGAGAATTGGGTTGGAAAAAGGGGCCCCATATCTTGGCCTGCTAGGTCCTGTGATTTAACCCCTTTCGACTTTTTTATTTGGGAAATTAAAAAACCTTATATAATATAAGGGAAAAACCGTTGGGACGAGAGAAGAATTGCAGAAGGCTATTGGAATAAGCTTTTGGACTTTTTACACCAGTTCACCTAATAAATCGCTGTAACTCTGTGCGCAAAAGATGTTTATTGTGTATTCAAGAAGGAGATGCTGTTTGAACAGCTTTGACGTTTCTTTTAAAAACTACATTCGTCACTCAAAAATACGTTTTTTGGTTTTGTTTTTTGTTTATTGTACCGATTTCAGTTGTAATTACTAATATAGAATGTTAATTTACCTTTTCAAAAGTCTTTAATTATGCAGATAAATAATAATATAGAATATAAATTGTGATAAAAAATAACTAGGCAAATAGATCAACACAAAATCAAGGCCCGCTTCGATATAAAGATAAAACACCTAATATTTCTCTCATTCTTAGAAATAGATACTCATAACTTTATATCGTTGGAAAGGGTAAAACGGCAACATTTTTTATCATTTCTGACAAAAAAGCAAGTATAGAACAAAACTGACTACGCCACTGAATTATGCTTAAAAAAGTGCCTTAAGAACGTTTTTACACAATTTTATTATACCGCGAAATAAAAAAGTTATGGGCAGTTTTCAAAATGGTAAAAAATCAAAAATCTCAGTATCAAGTATCTCAGTCAGGAAACAGGTTTTCTCTGTTAAAACAGACCAATTTCGACCACCCTGTACATTTGATTTATAAGATTTCTAGTGTTATATTTATTTATTTATTTATGTATAAACTCATTACTTTCTCATGACTTAATTAACATTTATGTTTACGTTGAACAACGTAATTTTGCTACTTGGGATTTGTTCTTATAGCGGCAACATATAGATACATTATCTGTAAAAATTTCAACTGTCTAGCTATAACGGTTCATAACATAGACCTTTGTGACAGTCGGACGGACGGATAGCGAAGTCTTAGTAATAAGGTTCCCGTTTTTATCCTTTGGGTACGGAAACCTAAATAGAGCTTAATACCACAACTTTGTGTACAAAAATCTGAATATCCCAAGATTAAATATAAACCATATACTACAGGCCGCTATAAAAATTTAAACTTTCCAAAAACTACCACGGAACAACGTATATTAAATTTGTAGTAAATTTTTTGGTTAAAATATTAATTTGCCGAGTCTTAACTCACTGTTTACCTGCAGAAAATTTGCTGATTTAAAATTCGAAAAACACTAAAAAAGGTTATATATTACCCTTCTATGTTTTACGAAGTATTTTACATATAAAAACGTCAATTACTCGGTAGTAAACAGAGTTTATGGCAACGAAATTTTGTCGCCAAAGTAGAACGCTTGTAATTTTTTAATTTCGCTACTTTCATATTCAATGCTGTTGTTAGGAACAAAAACAAAAAGTTTGCCTTCCATGTTTGGGATGTACTGATTTATTTATGACAATATTACTAGATGGAGATTAAAGTTCACTGAAAAAAGTATAGATGGTTTAAATATGTACATAAATAATATGATACGAAAAATATCATTAGATAAAAGAACTAAGGAGTATATCAACACAATGATCACAACTGTGATAGAGCTTTAATACATGGTGCTTAAAAAAACATGTGCTATTTCTCGTGGGGAAATTTCTCATGTAAAAATAAAATTAATTTTGTATATCAACATAGATTTAGCGTCTGTAGCTATGACAACATAGATTTAGCGTCTGTAGATCTCAACATAGCGCTCTAATTAGTCCAACTTTAACAACTAGTTATTATTTTATGTCAGTAAAAATTTCTCAGAAATTTGCCGAAATGCAAACTTATCCTACATCAGAGAGAATTGATATGATCCTATTATAATTAATATATTATATATATTAATCATATAATATTATATATATTAATCATATATTCCCCTTCCCCTTCCCCTTCCCCTTCCCCTTCCCCTTCCCCTTCCTTCCTTCCCCTTCCCCTTCCTTCCTTCCCTTCCCTTCCCTTCCTTCCTTCCCTTCCCCTTCCTTCCCCTTCCCTTCCTTCCTTCCTTCCTTCCTTCCCTTCCCCTTCCCTTCCCCTTCCTTCCTTCCCCTTCCTTCCCTTCCCTTCCTTCCCTTCCCTTCCTTCCTTCCCCTTCCCCTTCCCCTTCCCCTTCCCCTTCGCACAAAGTACAAACATATATTATTAAACTGACATAAGGTATCAAATTCATTGAGCGTAACCATAGTTTCTCTATGTATAATTAATAATTACATACAAGGTATTACTTTTAAGTCTTTTATATTATTTGGAACGTTTGAAATTGTTTAAAAAACGATTTGTGGCATTTAAAAAAATAGCATGCAGTGTAGGTATTTATTTTTGGTGTATATCTAGTAAATTTCTGTTCAACTGATAAATTACATGGGAACATTACAAAATATATAATGGCAGACGCAATACGTACGATGTTCTGATCGTGTTAGTATTGTGTATCAAACATGTCGTGTCGTGTATTTCTGTTTAGCGCTAGGTGTAGCCGCTGTTTGACGACCCTGAATCGTTAGTTTTGCATGTCGTTATTTCCAGTTCCTTCCGTTCCAGTGTTTCGGAATAATGATGAGGAAAAAATGCTTGGCAAGGTCGAAATCCAAGCATTTTTAATATTTTAGAGAAAAAGAAGTACGGGGTGGAGGCTCCAAGGAGAACGGTAGTTTATATCGAAATGAAATTATTGCAGCGTATGTAGGTTAATTGAAAGCATTTTATAAAAATATATAGAGTTATACAGGGTGCTCCCAAAAAAAAGTTACACATCAAAGTTGTGTTTTTTGTAATGGAACACCCTATATATTAATTGATTTTCGGATTCTAGGAAAAAAATAAAGGTGAGTTTTATTAAAGAAGCATATACCTAAAATGTAAGGATTTTGACATATTTCACATTTTGTGAAGATGAAGAGTAAATTTTAAATTTTAATAATATCATTACCTTATATTACCTTATTAGGTAATATTACCTAAATTTTAATTCACCTTGTATAGTCTGATATTTAATTACAGTGACCATTGTATGTTAAACAAAATTAAAATTTGACCCGAAAATGTATACAGGGTGAGACAAACTTAATCTTAATATATCACGAGACATATAAATTTAATCATATATATAATATTATATCTATATTATATATTTTGGAAGGAAGGGAAGGAGGGGGAAGAAAGAAGGAAGGAAGGGAAGGGGAAGAAGGAAAGGAGAAGGAAGGAAGGGAAAGAAGAAGAAGAAGGGGAAGGGAAGGGAAGGGGAAGGGGAAGGGGAAGGAAGGAAGGGGAAGGGGAAGGAGAGGAAGAAGAAGGGAAGAAGGAAGGGAAGAGGAAGGGAAGGGAAGAGGAAGGGAAGGAAGGAAGGAAGGGGAAGGGGAAGGGAAGAAGGAAGGGGAAGAGGAAGAGGAAGGAAGAGGAAGGAAGGGGAAGAGGAAGGAAGGGGAAGGGAAGGAAGGAAGGGGAAGGAAGAGGGGAAGAGGAAGAGGAAGAGGAAGAAGGAAGAGGAAGAGGAAGAGGAAGAGGAAGAGGAAGAGGAAGAGGAAGAGGAAGAGGAAGAGGAAGAGGAAGAGGAAGAGGAAGAGGAAGAGGAAGAGGAAGAGGAAGAGGAAGAGGAAGAGGAAGAGGAAGAGGAAGAGGAAGAGGAAGAGGAAGAGGAAGAGGAAGAGGAGATTTAGGGACATTTCCTCGTATTGCATAGTTCTCTAATTTTTAGTTTTATTTCAATATCAATAAAATCAAAAACCATAACAATTTCTGTTTGTCCTAGTTTGTTACCCTCTCCCCTATATCACTATCCACCAACAAAACAAAAAACATGGACGTATCAAACTGGAGCCTGCCAAATTAATTCACTGCGCGACTCCATCGTTTCCAGTCGGTTTTGGACCGTCTGAGGGGGCTCCTTTTCATTATTAAGCGGATGTTTATTAGGGGCAAGGGGCGCAAAATGGGACGCCTTTCGTAAATTCTGTTCATTAATAATTGAAATGTTTGCCGGAGCGAAAGGAGCAAGAATCGTGATGAATATAAATTTAATGAAATAATGCGGAACAGGAGAAAAAAACGGGGCAGCTTAAAATTAAAATTAAATTACGATATTTTTTATTATTTCGATTAAATACGTGATCGGATAAGATACGCTTCGTTTAAATAATATAGCAAGCTTTGTTTTACTAATTTTCTGATTTTAAAATGCTAGGTAGTTAATTTAACAGATTACTTAATCAATTTTATTTGGCCTTTTTACTTAATTAGATTACAATAATTATTTGTTAAAAAATACATTAATTTTCTTATATATATTGTTGTATAGTGCTGGCCAATTTATTTTTGGAAAACCTACACCAGCAGTCTTGAGGCAGAACTCTACGCTATCGAAAGATGCGTACAGCTTATCTTAGATAGGAACTATCGGAAACAAACATTACCAACAAACATCTTTTATTCTTTTTTCTTCAATGGAATACATGTTTTTATGTTTTAATTGTGTTATAATAAGTAAATAAAAATGTTTTTTAATTATTTTGGCCAGAAG
Source organism: Sitophilus oryzae (assembly GCF_002938485.1). Taxonomy (NCBI): domain Eukaryota; kingdom Metazoa; phylum Arthropoda; class Insecta; order Coleoptera; family Curculionidae; genus Sitophilus; species Sitophilus oryzae. The sequence continues at coordinate 4,242,296 of NW_022147483.1, read as the reverse complement.
TTTCGATTGGTATTGTTGACAGGTCACTAAGTTCGGAATTTCTACACAGATAGCGCTAAATCGAAACATTTTGGAAACAAAGTTTCCATTTATTCTCGATTCATTTTTCGAAACACGTGTTTCTTTCTTTTTAGACACGAATATAATAATGTAGTATGTAATGTAGATGATTTGTGTCCGACTTCATGTCAATTTTATAAAATAATGAATTAAAATTCCGCCATGTTGGCTAGTGATAGCGCTTTTAACTGAAAATATATCTTTTATCGGCTGTTGAGTTTTTAAACTTGATTTATATATTTTTATTTTCTGAACCATTATATAGAAATAAAAATAAAAATCTATAGTTTAAACAAAAATATTTTGTAGCAACAAATAATGATATATAGAAAGAACATTAAAAATATGAAAGTACATTATGAAATTAAACGATGAATTTGCTTTTGGCAGACATTTTTTGTGCGAGAACACCTAAAAACAAAGATTTTAAGACAAAAAATTTATGGCAGAGGCCGACATTGTCGATGGTTGTTGTCATTTTGAAATCCACGCACAGACGTGGACTATTTTAGTTTGGTATTTTGTTTCTTCACATTTAGAAACAGTGGCTACTAAAAACAAGAAAATCTTGGACACAAATGTTTCGAAACATTTCCTCTAAAAGTTTTGATTCCGCATCGAAACATTTTAGGAAACGGCTGTTTCCACCACATTGGAAACATATGTTATAAAGCCATATAAAATATATAGGTATCAAAAATGTTTCTTATTTGTTGCATACCGTTTCCATTTTGTATCAAGAAACAGACACAATTATTAGGAACATTACCTAAAATGTGTCCAAAAATGCTACTTGGGGCTTTTTCAGTGTCTAATGAATGATCCAAAAAGTATCTCTTCCGTTATATATAGCCACCTACTAAAGTTGCACACCGATATATGGTTATCAGTTAGCTCGAGCACAATAATTGGAAGTGGTTAATGTCACAGCCACGTCCTTTTTAATTGACCCCTCGTCCTATAGCCAACTCCGTCACCGGCCGCTTTTAAAGGATTAATTTCGGTGACAACGGGACACGGCAACGGTTCTGACGGTAATAGTGTTAATTATTGACGATTTTTTTCACGCGCCGCGGCGCTTCGCAATACACGGCAAATTGTTTGCTTTTAATGCTGATTGAATCCGTTTGAGTTTTAATTGACAAGATTTGCGAATTGCGCTCGTATTTTTTTCGGTAATTTTTTTGTTTCCGTTCGTTTTTCGGTTCCGATTTGTAATTGATTTAGACGTTTTTTCGATTATATTGTTATGCGTTGGATGGAGAATGGGAGAAATAAAATGCACAATATAACGTTGGTATTTTTGTGAAATATTAATTCTGATGGGCATTTTTAACTCTTTATAGGTTGATGGTCGCTAAATCGACCATTTTAATTTAACCAACTAATCAGTTGCGTGGAAGTGTATTATTGCCCAGTTTGATTGCTATGCTTATTTCTGTGCGCGTTTTGGCTATTTAATCGACCATATCTATATGTTGCCATGGTTGCAAGTGGTTGAATATTCGACCAGTAAACATTAGTAACACTGTGTACCATATAGGTAATAATTGTCGTCTAAGAATTTTCTATGAAAATTTCGTGCGATAAAAATTTAAAATATAGAAACAAATGTATATGTGAAGGTTATTTCTTTTTATTTAGTGCACAAAATTTACGGCTTGGATGATATATTTTATATCTAAAATTGTTAACATATCCTGTATATCTTCGATCATTCCTTATAGGATGACAGTTTTTCGAAAAATAAAATTTGATTTACTTGATATGGGCATATTTTTGAGTAGATAGCTATACTTCAATACCATAATTTTTTGTTATAATCGACATAACTATGATTGACATTTCTTCTTACCAGATACTATGCCACTAAATCTAAAGAAGAAAATGGCAGTAAGCCAATAAGTAACACCGGTATCAACAACAAATTAAAAATACACTATAATTTGTAGAAATATAATTTGTTTTTTGTATTATTTTACTGTGATATGAATTAATACAAAATAATACACACTATAGACGCACACACACATTATAGAGAGTTAAAACAAGTGTTAAGTTTCTGAAAATCAACCTTTCGCAGTTTCAATTCAAACACAACATACACCCAAAGTTAACCCGAACGACTATATACCTATGCTTTGCTTCCGCACCTGAGATATAGAGATAATTATCCAATGCACTAGCTCGGAAGTTTGTTTATCGGACATTTTAGGGTCAGTTTCATTATCTGTCGGTTAGATAATGAACACGTGCATGGTAGCAGATTGTTTTATAGCGGCTGGCTATCGGGCAAACGACCCTACTGTACAATATAAAGACTTGTTAGGTCTGTTTCGATAGTGGGTTAGTAGGTGTATTGATTAGATAATTTACATGATTGGTTACTTTGTTCATTAATTTTTTTTGAAATTCTTTAAATAACACAACATTTTATATTATATTTATTCTAGACACATAATTCTTTATACACCGAATGTTTTTCAAAAAGTGGCTCACCGTTATAAAGTTTATAAGTTTTTCATAAAACAGGAAGATTTGACAAGAAACAATTACATTCGGAATAGAATGACATATCATATGTCAACTTTTGGCATTTTTGCTGGAAAAAATATGTACTTTAAAATTCGATCTAAAATGGCTGTGATAAAACCCTAATCTTTAATCAAGAAGCCTTGGAAAAATAGATTTGATCGTCTAATGTTTTTCGTGACTCTTCCTGTTGTTATGAACACAGCCATTGCGCTTATGTTATTGCACCAATATTATTGATTGAACGATTGACGATTGAAATTTAAAAATAATTTTTTTAAGCAAAAATGTTAAAAGTTGTCAGACTGTCATTTTTTATTAAATAAAGTAAAAAAAAGTTGTGGATACCTTTAAAAATCAAAAGTACAATAAATCCCGATTTAAGTGATAACCATAGATAAAAGAAAATAATCTTCTATTAAGATAGATATGAAACTTAATAGTAAAATTTTGGGTCAAAGCGCCCCTCCGTGTTCTTAGTAGAGACTACGTTTAACCCAGCGCCTTCGCCTTTTCTGCTGTAAATATTTTTTATGTTTATATTTTATTTCAAAGGATTTATTTATAAAGTTACACTGATATATTAGTATATCAGAGTAACTTTAATAAAACATAAGAATATATATATTTTACAGTTTATTAAATACAAATTTTGACTACAAGGTAGAAAGTAAATCACAATATTTGATAAAACTTATAAGTATACCATTTTTACAATTAATAAATAATAAAACTATTTCTGACTATGATATTTAAAATTTAGATAGATAGAATATTAAAAAACATACCGGGTATTTGCAGACGCAGGCCCAAATTCAATAAAAACCAAAATTTTTCCTGCGAAAATCTGGCTTTTTTCACAGAAAAGTTATTTTTTGATTTATCAACAATCATTGTCAAGTTGACAATATACAGGGTGTTTTCTAATTAGTCTAAAAAATTGTGGTGTGATTCCTAATGTGTTCTTAAAACAATTTTTATATAACCATTAGGTCTAAAGTACTTCCTTTCTGATCTACAGGGTGTTAAAAATTAAAAGAAATCGATATTTTGCTTAACATAAATGGTACACTACTGCTTTTTTAAAGAAAATATATTTTTTTCTTGACTGGCCATCGTTTTTAACAAAATTGATCTTTTGAGTTTTTCTTGTTCATCAAACGGTTGCCGAGAAAAAAATAAATATACTTATTAAGAGCCCGCCTTAAGCCGTTTTCTAACGATTTTTTATTTTTTAGATTAATTAGGAAACACCTTGTATATGCATATCACAGGCAACCAAATAAATTAGTAACCTCTAAAAATTATTTTTCCTACCACTAGCGAGCGACATACCGTGTTTTTAGTAAGTACTAAATTATTTTATCAAAATTTCACCATATAAGTTTCCAGGCAATGGTGATAACCAACATACCAAGTTTTGTTTTATCTGAAAAAAATGAAAGAGTTATAAAGCTTGATTTTCATGCGTCCGTTAGCCGTTGATACGATGGTCCGACGGAGCTCTGATTGGTCATAGCGTTTTCGCGCCACTTTTCATCCGTAAATTTTTTACTCCAGCCCGTCAATTGAGAAGGATCGTACGATAATGGGCATTTTGACACTTTTTTGACAAATTTAATCTAACCTTAATAAAAATATAATAGTAATAGAGCCAGCACCGTCGGGAAAACGACAATTTTAAGAAAGCTGGTTCTTTGATATATGTTTTGCTATGGTCTCTTGTGCTCTCCTGACCAAAGTGCGGGCCGTCTGGTTGCCGGTAGGCTACCGCTGTTCACTACTGCGCATCATATCTGCACAGGGTATCCCATTTTAGTGTGTTTTATGGGATTTCTCTATGAGTAGAGATACAATGATGCGATTTTCACAATACTTTGCTACTTTTTATGAAACTAAATATGGTGCACATAGGTTTGTCCTAGTCTCCTTAATTTCTGAAATACAGGACGCATTTGTGGTGCGAAGTAGTAAACAGATGTTGAATACAGATATGATGAGAGCAGTGGTGAACGCAACGTCTACCGCCAGCCAGAAGGTCCGCACACTGTTCAGCTTTCTTAAAGTAATCTTCAGTCACAAGCAAATTGTATATCCGATGAACAGAGGCATAAAAATTCAATAAATTGAAAAACTGCGTTAAATTCAACCAATAAAATTAATATCGTATCATCGTAACGTCGGACAACGGATGCATGAAAATCAAGCTTAAGGGTGAGCCACTTTTAAAAAACGTCTAGTAGAGACTTTTAGCAAGTGTTAAGTTTCTGAAAATCACATTTTTGCAGGTTGAACTAGTATGTAAAATAAAATATTGTAATTATTTCCGTTTTGTATTATAAAAAGTAATTCGTATCCGATAAAATTATGCAAACGAAGCTGTTCCATAAAACAAAACTTACCTGTTATTTATCTCGACCGATGCAATTTTTTAGCCCGAACTCGAACAACCGATCGTTTACAAAACCTTGAACGTTGCGTGACGCCACGTTTAAAACGCATGCAGCAGCACAAGCAAACGTGTAAGCTGTGATTTATTAATTATTTAATAAAAAAGATCTTTTTCATATTCGAGCTAGATTAGTTTAACTAGCCAAGTCAAAAAAATACCCAAGCGGTGTACATGGCTTTTATCTGAACTCTCGTAAATACAATTCGATAAGATTGTTACAGTGACAGTTGACAGTTGATAAATGTTCTGTACCAACGCCATTTCTTTCTAAAATATCAAATACTAGCGAAATAAATATCAAATACAACGTCGATAAGTAGCTTTTTTTAAGTAAAACGTAATTTAAGGTATTTATATTTATATATTTAAGCTATTTTCGTATAAAAATAACGGTTTATAATTAAAAAACAATCTAAAATGTCCAAAACGGTTGCGCGCATATGCTATAAAAAGAATTAAATTTAAAATTTCAGCCAGACAACCAGATACAGAGCTTTTTTCCGTAACACTGGGATTCCCCGCACAAAAATGAACCACAAAACGACTAATTATCAGATAGTTGAGTTTTTAATACCGAAGAAGTACAGAAATAAAAGAGAAGACCACGATAATACCCCGTTTTTCGTATAACGATATTATGCACTAAAGCACTTTTTATCTTTGTACCGCTTTGTTTCAAGTACAATGGAATAAAGGGAATAATGTAAAGTAATACGAAAAAACCGATATGAAACCTCTGCTGTAGCGGAAAATATGAAAGCAAATAAATGGGAAATAAAGGCAAATTTTAGGGCGGAGATAAATATAAATTATAATACTAACAATGGAGAATCGTAATTCAACAAATTATGAAGAGAACAAATATTTTAAGTTGTTTTATTTTTAAATGTGTTTCCATTGTTCAGGGTTTATATTTACAATCTCTTAATGTAAAAAATACTTTTATACACTACAACATACTCTATGATCAAAACCATGAAAATTAATAATTATAAGATGCCCAGAAAAATATAGTTCACTAGCGTTTACCCGCGACTTCGTTCGCGTCGAATTAATCATTTGTAATGGTGATGATAAAGCAAAGCCAGAATTTCCATTAGCATACAAACTGGATAAAATTTTCTCACATTTATGTCAGCATGAGAAAAAAACAATATGGCGATATTATTATATAACTTGGTAATACTTGAGGGGTAGTTTCATCTCGTTGGAATTTGACTTTCGAAAAATCCGTTTGCCAAAAATAAGCTTTTTACGTCAAGCAGTTTATGCAGAATCGTGGTTGATTTTTTAAAAGATTTCAAAATATATAAAAAAAACAAAATAAATTATGCGCGTCCAAGCGTTTTCCCGAAAGACTAACCGTTTTTTAAATAACAAATATTGTAATATTTGAGGGGCGTTTTTACCCTCTTAGAATTTGAGATTCGAGAAACCCCTCCTTATCGAACCTCTACACCCCACAGTCAATCCGTTTGCCAAAAATCAGCTTTAAAAGTCAAGCAGTTTAAGCAGAATCGTGATTACTCAATGGTCATATTTTATGATACAGCCTGTATAAATTTTTAAAAAATCTTAAAATATGTAAAACAACAAAATAAAATATACGTGTTTAAGAGTTTTTCCGAAAAACTCACCGGTTTTTAAATAAAAAAATATTTTAATATTTGCGGGGTGGTTTCGCCCCCTTAGAATTCGAGTTTCGAAAAATCCCTTCTTATCGAACCTCTACACCCTAAAGTCAATCCGTTTTCCAAAAATCAGCTTTTTACGTCAAGCGCTTTAAACAGGATCGTGATTAATCAATGACCAGATTTTTCGAAACACCCTGTATACATTTTTAAAAAATGTTGAAATATGTAAAAAAACAAAATAAAATATACGTGTTTACGCGCTTTTTCGTAAACATAACGGTTTTTTAAATAAAAAATATGGTAATATTTTAGGGGTGGTTTCACCCCCTTGGAACTGGAATCTCAAAAAATCCCTTCTTATCGAACCTCTACACCCTAGAATCAACCTGTACGCTAAAATTGAGCTTCTTAAGTTGAGTGGTTTGAGCAGGATCGTGATTAATCAGTGAGTCAGTCACTTAAGGATTTTATATATTAGTATAGATATCAAATAAACTTTTAGTGACGTGATTAAGCTTTACCGGGACAGCGTTGTCTAGTTTTACATATTTTCTTTTAATCAAAATATTTTAGGAAACAAAAAAAAATAAATTATAAATATATAAACAGTTATTATTTACGTCAAAAAAACTCACCTTAACAGCACTTAGGGGACATAAAGGGCCATTACTACCGCTTTTCCGTTCAAAATATTCTAATAAAGTTGCGATGAGTTTTTTGCAACGGCTATTAAGCTATCTTGTATATTTCGCAGTAAAAGAGGTTCTAAAAAAGCAATGTTCGACTGCAAGGTCTCCTAGTAAAAAATTTTAAGCTTAAAACATTAAAACATAATTCATAAAAAAACTCGCAATACAAAACTAAAATGTCTAAACGAATGACAATGTCAGGAAATAAATAAATAAATGTGGCAACTTGGCATTTTTTTATCGCAGAGCTACCACCTGAATCTCAAGCGGTTGGCATCAATGGTATCTAAAAGTTTCATTAGTATCAAATATAGATCCTGAGCAATATTGAAGATATTTTTATCGCTAAAAATTGACTTATTTAAAATCTAGAACTCATTTAATTCCAGTCGTGTTCCCCTAAATGGACAAACATGAATTTTTGATCAAAGCTTTGAGGGAAATTGAAAAAAAAAAGAAATTTTCTCGGCTAAGAAGAAAAAAAAGGGAAAACTGAGCGACTTTTTGTTTGGGCCTACAAGATCTGAAAGGAAAAATATAAATATTTTTGTTTGATAATGGCATTTTGAACAGCTTGCCTTTTTATACACCAGTTAAACGAAAAAAGATTGTTTTAGAAAAAATACTGGATCCAATTTGTTTATTTTTCTTTTGTGCTTATAAATTAATTTTAAAATTGCTTTTATATTTTGTGTATAGAATTACGAGCTACAAATAGTCACTATTTTTTTCAAAAAGAAAATATTTCTCCTATTTCTGTATTACTTTGGGTGTTTTCAGAGATTTACTGAAAGTGTGGCCGCAAGGGCCCAGTGTGGCTCAGTTCTACAAACTATTTTTTATATACAGGATGGTCCGAAATATATTCCGTAATCTTCGGCAGCATATGCTGCAGATAAAAATAAATAAAAAAGTTCGTATAAATGTAGGTTCTAAATTGCTTAGTTTCGGAGATACAGGGTGTAGAAGTTTTAATTTTATTTCGATTTTTTCAAATAATTTCTGAAGTAACATCAATATTTGGATGAAAATTAGTGTTTGGGAGTTTTTTGACATGAGAAACTTGATTTTGATGTCAATATGACTCGTATTTGTAGGGGGTGTCACTTAAATGTGTTTTAACTGTTTTGAAGAGTAATAACTTTTCGTCCGTATCTGTATAAAACTACTGAGTGAAAAAATATTCATTTTCATAATTTTTTACGTAAAAAATGTCCCTTAAATCGTTATGGTATCTCTTAAATCGGTACGAGCAACCGTTCTCAAGATATTTAAAATGGAAATAGTCAACACATGTTATTATTGACAAAAATAAACGTGTTGAGTAGATAGTTTAGTTATTTTGATATTAGTAGTCTATTACGCTGTACAGGGTGGATCATTTTGGTTGTTTCTATAGGGTATCTAGGAAACCGTGAGAAATATTCAAATTTTGATACTGCAGATCAGGAAATTTAAAAATATACCAAGGAAATATATATTATATTTGAGAAATCTGCCTAAGGCTTAGCCCGATCCCTTAGAACTTATGACCGAGAAAAATCAAAGGTTTTCCTTGATTTAAGTAAAAACAATCTTTGGATTGTCACGGGGTTTCTAACAGGACACTGTCTCCTCAAGGAACACCTCAGTAGGCTGAAACTGAGAAACAACGGCGAATGCAGATTTTGTGGGGAAAATGGGGAAACACCAGAACACCTTATCACTGAGTGCGCCGAGACGACGACCATTCGTGCCATGAACCTTGGTTACGTCTGATGTCGAGGATGGAGAGCTGGCCTCTGTGGAGCCGTCTCAGATACTGGCTTTTCTTAAAGCCCTGAGACTGTATGATGAGTTATAACTCGTTATAACTCAAGAAAGGGGAACACACAATAGATCTATAAGGTCGCGGTGATTAACTCCCCTCCTAAACATTCTACATTCTAGCCCGATCCTGTCCTGTTAAGCCACACCCAAAATTCCATACACACGTTGTTCGATTAAGGCTTGATTAAGGTTTGCAAAGTTTCAGCATTTGCCATAAAATAGCGAGCAATTTGTTACTAAACCATATAAATTATATATCACTGTAATCACAAAACCTCAATATTTCCGTATTGTAAAGGCGGGTATACACATGCGAGCCGAGCGGTTCGCGAACCGCTTGTGAACTTATAATTCGCAAATGTGTACGTTGTTTTGAGCAACGAACGAACGGCTCGCAAACCGTTCGCAGCGATGCGCCTCCTGTCGGTTTTTTTGACGAACACAAAGGGATCCGTGGCTCTCGGTCGACGGGCTCGTATGTTGTTCGTTGTTTGTATCGAACCTCCAGACAATCCAGACGCACTGTTTTTAATTTTTAGTTTTTGTTTACCCGTTGGAGGAGGTATAGAAGTTTATTTACAAATGGAGTGGTCCGAGTAAATCATTTTAGATTTAATTAATCCCTATAAAAAAAAAGCTTTATTATTGGATTCAAAACATAAAGAACATTATAAAAAAAATTAAAGGAGGACGATTGGAGGGAAATAGGTGTCGAACTGAAAAAAAATGCAGACCAATGTAAGAAGAAAATGATTTCTTTATTAGCATCTTACCACCAACGTCGCTGCTTCCTTTTCTTGTCTAAACTAGCCATCATTAAAAATGCACCACTCATCACCAACAGAGCATAATTCTCTTCTCGCGAAGACATAATTAAATGCGTACTCGCACCGGTTTTGGTTGGTTTGCGGCGTTCGCGATTTTCCCTTGGCATGTGTATACCCACCTTAACGGAATTTTAAATTATGTCTTTATTTTCGAAAACATTTAGTCCAAACATAAGAAATATTTTGTTGATGTTTGACCATCAAAATCTTAAAAATAAAGAAATTGTCTAAAAATGTGCTACAATACGATATAGTATAATCCTTTATCTTTAATTTTCTTCTTAATTTGTATAAAAATACCTAGTCAGTTTTACATAAAACGTTAAATGCCGAACGCTTATTTCAGACTAGTGAAATTGACTCTTAAGAATCCAACAATTCAAAGATCATAAAAATTGGTCAAACCCTTCTTCAGTTATAACTGGTGTAACTAACCTGCATTTATTTTATTTATTTCGATATAAATAAATTTAATATTTAGTTAATAATACACTTTATATATCACTGATTAAATATCATATTTCATTTCACGTATGCTGATGCGATTCGTATTAATTTCGTTGTAAACAACAAACAGATACGAAATAATTTGTATCGAAAATTAAAAATTAATATTAAACAAAATGTCCGATGTGTATAATGTGTATCGCTTGAGGTAAAAGGGCAGAAAATGCATCCATTTTGAATTATTTAGTTTGTGACAGTGATATATTACTTCATTTTCGGTCCGCTTTACGCTCTCGACGTAATATCGCAGTTTGATATCAAATGAAAATACTCAACAACATTTAACAAAAATTATTACGTCTCGTTGTGAATTGAAAAATGTAAAGCGTGCTTATGATTTTCGTTTATTTATTTTGTTATTTTTATTCTTTTGGTGGAATTGAAATATTTATATTAACAACTGTTTTTTTATAAAATATTTTCTAAATTAAAATAGACAATAAAAGTATATTTCATATCAATTAAACTTTTAATTACGTAATCGAGGGCGCGATTTTTAAATGCATTGTTGCCAACGATGGACATATTCGGCGCCGATCTTACAAACTGGAATTTAAATTTCCCACTGGAAATTCAAGTGGTAGATCTGCTGTAAAAAATGTCAAGTTGCCGCATTTATTTATTTATCTCCTGACATTGTCATTCATTTTGACACTTTAGTTTTGTATTACGAGTTTTTGCTTTATATAAATAGTGTTGTGATACTTTCAGCTTTAAAATGTTTACTAGCAGAACTTGCAGTCGAACATTGTTCTTTTTAGAACCTTTTTTAGTGCGAAGTGTACAAGATAGCTTAATAGCCGTAAAAAACTGATCGCAACTTTATTAGAATATTTTGAACGGGAAAGCGGTAGTAATGGCCCTTTACGTCCCTTAAGTGCTGTTAAGAACGTGAGTTTTGTTAGTTACAAAACCTCGGTTACAAAATCGCTGTATTTTGTCGCGGTATTTCTCTGGAACGGTTGCTATTGTCACGCGACTAATGTGGAACTGGTATTTCCATCACTATTTGGTGGTATTAAGCCGCGTATAAATATGCCGAGGCAAGTACGAGACAAACCCGAAACGAGTATGAAACGAGGCTATAGCAAATTCTTTCCAAAAGGCGTACTAATATGCCGAGACGAGGACGAGACGAGTCAACCTCAAGCGGAATTCGTCATATTATAGCCTCGAGCCGAGCGATTTAGCCTCGAACAGAGTCCCTGCCCAGTCGAATGGCGTTGTCTCGCGGCTATCCATTTTCAGTGGAGCTTTTGGCGAACCCACAAAATTCTTCATAGGGCTATGCGATACTGAGGCAGTATCGATATTTTGGTATCGGTTGTATTGAATATAAAGTATCGATACTTTAAAATGTTGATAAATATATTAAAGTATTATTCGATACCATTCAATATTTTAAAAAATTAATTAATAAATTTAAGTATACTGTGTTTTTTTAATTGGATTAGGATCGAAAAAACTCAACAGAAGTCCTTTGTTTTAAATTTGTCGACGTTTTGCAAAACTTATTTGCATCTTCAGGACACTACAAAGTTAAGAGAGCAAAATACGATCAAAAAATTTTAAAAATTTAACAAACAACTTAAAACACATATCAGTGGAATTCCACACATATACAATTGGAAAAACTACCCTAATGTTAACAATTAAATAAAATATATGTATATGTTATAAATTTAAGATCGCTTGTAAATAAAAATAATAAGGGATAAGGCCAGGATATAATCAGGATATTTTCTTATTCGCACTGAACGAAAAATATCGACGATGGTGGCACTGTTTTATACAAAAAACGACCAGGATCAGTACTAAATCAGTCATCAAACGATCTAAAATTACTAAAAGCACTTGGAAGAAAATTATAATAAATGCATGGAAAAAAACACTTAATCTAGGGTTGGCAACTTTGAAAATAAAAAATAGGGGCGAGAGGATAAAAAGAGGCACAGGCGAAACATTTTTGAAACGTCGCTCAAATGTCGATAATTTACCAAAAAGTTATATAAGGTATGCGATAAATATTTAAAACAAACAAAAATATTTATACTCAAAACTTATTAAAATAAAGCAAACCATTGTCAACAAATTTTTTTTTAAGACATAAACTAACAGTAAGTAAACATAAAGTTACATGAAAGACACCGATTAACAATTCTTTAAAGCATTATGGCGATAAACAAATATTTTTCAGATTTTGAAGTTGGTATGCAACAAAGTTTTCAATACGTGAGAGAAAAGAGGACAATCAGATCAAAAAGAGGACTGTTTCTGGAATAGAAGACGGTTGATATCGATAGTTTCACAGATATTAAAAAATAAATCAAAAATATATATTTTTTAGCCCTTCTTAATCTTAAAAGAATTATTAAAAATACAAGAACTGTTCTGAAATCACAACTATTTTAGGTATTTACTTTAGATGGTCTGAACTTACTTTGCTATAAATATGAAAATCGTAAATTATACAGGATGTTCAAAATTCTACATTAAACTTTCTAAAATATAAACTAATTTTTCTTGGTTTTTTTAAATGGAACACCCTGTATGTTATTTTTTCAATAGACGAAGAATTAAAAAATGAAAATTTTTTGTATTTAGAGTATTTCAAAATTTTTAACGGTTTCGCAGATATTTGCGGTTTTATATTTCATATGGCATTTTCCACAGTAAATTTTTATCAAAGCCCCACCCAATGACTTTTCTCTCGTATTTTATAATGAGAGCGCCATATGAAATAATACTGCGTGTAATTGCGAAACCGTTAAAAATTTTGAAATACTCTATATACAAAAAATGTTCATTTTTTAACTCTCCATCTAATAAAAAAATAATATACAGGGTATTCCATTTAAAAAAACAAAGAAAAAATATTTTATATTTTAGAAAGTTTCGCGTAGAATATTGAACATCCTGTATGATTTACGATTACCATATTTACAGCAAAGTAAGAACAAATCATCTAAAGTGAATACCTAATATAGTTTTGATTTCAGAACAGTTCTTGTATTTTTTAATAATTTTTTTAAGAAGGGCTGAAAAATTTATATTTTTGATTTATTTTTTAATATCTCTGAAACTATCGAAATATATTTATTCATATCTCAGGGTTATGTAAAATGATATGAAAGGAAGCCAAAAATGCAATAATATACAGGGTGTTCCATTTAAAATAAATCACCCAGGTCCACCCACACATTTTTGCGCCACCCTATAGAAGTTAAAATATTTTCCAGAAATACATCCTGGTACATACTTTAGGTTTGCACTTAAACAAAATTCTGAAGATTTTTATTCTAGGAGCTACAGATGCCTGACGCACTATTGCCGGACCCTGTATATAAAAAAAAATTCTGCGAGAGTAAAATACTGCAAATCGTGTGTTTCAGGTTATGAAAAACCGAAAAATTTAAAATTTACATAACAATTGTACCAGCTATTTTACGTACTTTCAAAAAAATACTACATCAAAGAAACATCGAGTAGTTTAAATGATATATGTATAGATGTGTACAAAAACTTCTTCTCAAATAGAACTATATACTAACACATAAACCTTAAGTAAATACTGGCTAAGGATCCATTTTAATAACCCACTTCTTTCATACGATCATAATCAAAACATCCGAGTATGATTATATGTTTAAGAAATTTGACCAAAAACACATGATAAAGATGTACAATTTTATTATTAGGTATCTTACATGTCGAAAAAGAAATACCAATAGCTGTAAAAAATACATAATACATTAAGAAATCATTTTTTTATTTAAAGATATACATAAACTTCTGAAAACTCACTCAAAAATATTATATGGTGTATATTCTATATAAAAAATCTTACTTCTTTTCTCGTAGAATATAGCCTTCTCAATCACCCACAAATCGAAAATACCGCTCAAAAACAGAAGTCAATTAGCCACTTCTTACTTTACGCGATCTTCCTGAAAAGAGTTCGCGTAAGATCGTGTGTCATCGCTACCAAAATCGTCCGAGACGTCCCGAAAGCTGTTGCACGAGCCGCCGCGACGGCCGCAGACTGACTGGCGGCCGCGACGGTGGCGGCGGGCTCTTGCCGCCCCCATCGAATCGACCGCCAAAGGGGCAGATCGAGACGGTTTTGGGGACGGAATTTCGACGCGAGGGCTACTGGCAAGAGGCTGTTGCATTCGCTTTGCAACAAGATATTGTCATTCTACCTGATGTGTTTGGGATTAGTTAATTCTCCATTAAAGTTCCCATGTGTACGAAATAAAATACTAGAGATAAGAATGTATGGGAGAAAGAATCTAATTACTGCCGTCTCACACAGGTCATAATTGCAGAATTAAGGTTGATTCTCACTATACCTTCCGTTTCCATTCCATATTCATGTTGTTGTTTAAGCATGTCTATGATTTATTAATAATGAAATACAACATCAATCGTAAATATCAAAAAACCTACTAAAAACCAAACTAAACCTTATTTTTTCGATTTATTAATTCCTAAAAAATTAAAATGACCTCTGTGCGCCTTATATATCTATTGTGTACCTCCTTTCTTGAGTTATAACTCATCATATAGTCAGTCTATAGTTAATGCTTTGATATAAGCCAGTATCTGAGACTGTTTTATAGATGTTAGTTCTCCATCTCTCGATATCAGTCGTAAAAGTTTATGGAACAAATGGTTGTCGTCCCGGCGCACTCAGTGATGAGATGTTCTCTTTCATGTTCAATTAAAGTAACAGTAGCCAATAAAGCTTCTGGATTTCAAGCCAACTCTGCTAAAATAACAGCCAACATATAATAATATATAGGGTGATCCGAACTGTATTCCGGAAACTTCGGCAGCATATTTTACAGATAAAAATAAGTAAAAAAGTTTGTATAAATATATGTCCCAAAATGCTTAGTTTCGGAGATACAGGGTGTAGAAGTTTCATTTTTATTTCGATTTTTTCCAAATAATTTCTGAAGTAACGTTAACATTTTGATGAAATTTGGTGACTGGGAGTTTTTTGACATGGAAAATTTGATTTTGATGTCCATATGACTTTTATTTGTAGAAAGCGCCACCTGTATATTTTTTAACTGGTTTGAAGAGTAATAACATTTTGTCCATACGTGTATAAAACAGCTGAGTAAAAAATATACATTTACGACGTTTTTTGCGTAAGAGTAATGGTTCTCGAGATATTTGGGATTGAAATTATCAATATTTGTTATCATTGACATAAATTAAACATGTTAACTTAATAGTTATTAATAAATAATATTTTCTTGCCTTTAGCTGTGTATTTTTTCTAATTTCGAAAAATCGAAAGTAGAGAAAAAATAAAAAAAAATAAAAAGTAAAAAGAAAATTGTTTTGCTTGTCGTAAAGGGGGGAACCAAGCTCCACTCCCACAACCGGTTTCTGGGCCTACCCTTCATCAGGTGGGCTGTCCAGGGGCTGGTTCTCACCGATACGGCAAGCAAAACTTCTTCTATATCAACAGACGATGTCGTAAAGTGTCGGTGAGATATTAATGCATCTCCCGTCAAAAGATGGCAAAGAGCGTTTTTCGGCCCGCTTAAATATATGAAATGAACAAAATTCTTACAGCTTTAGTGTATATTAATAAATAATATTTTCTTGCCTTTAGCTGTGTATTTTTTCTAATTTCGAAAAATCGAAAGTAGAGAAAAAATTTAAAAAAAATAAAAAGTAAAAAGAAAATTGTTTTGCTTGTCGTAAAGGGGGGAACCAAGCTCCACTCCCACAACCGGTTTCTGGGCCTACCCTTCATCAGGTGGGCTGTCCAGGGGCTGGTTCTCACCGATACGGCAAGCAAAACTTCTTCTATATCAACAGACGATGTCGTAAACTGTCGGTGAGATATTAGTGCATCTCCCGTCAAAAGATGGTAAAGAGCGTTTTTCGGCCCGCTCAAATATATGAAATGAACAAAATTCTTACAGCTTTAGTGTATATTAATAAATAATATTTTCTTGCCTTTAGCTGTGTATTTTTTCTAATTTCGAAAAATCGAAAGTAGAGAAAAAATAAAAAAAAAATAAAGAGTAAAAAGAAAATTGTTTTGCTTGTCGTAAAGGGGGGAACCAAGCTCTCCACTCCCACAACCGGTTTCTGGGCCTACCCTTCATCAGGTGGGCTGTCCAGGGGCTGGTTCTCACCGATACGGCAAGCAAAACTTCTTCTATATGAACAGACGATGTCGTAAAGTGTCGGTGAGATATTAGATTGATAATATTATATTATTACTTAATAGTTATTAGACTGAAATCATAAATTTGAAATGTTTTCTTACCAAAAGTTTAAAAGAAACTGGTTTATCATCAATTTTTCCGAAAAAAAATTATGATTAATTTAAAAAAAAATAAAGTCTCCAAATTTATCACAATTCAGTCAAATATAACTATCTACTCAACATTTTTATTTTTTTTAATAATGACACGTATTAACTATTTCTATTATAATTATCTTGAGAACGGTTCCTCGTAGCGATTTTTACCGAGAGACATTTTTTACGTAAAAAGTCACGGAAATGTATTTTTTTACTCAGTACTTTTATACAGGTACCGACGAAAAGTTATTACATTTTAAAACAGCTAAAACACATGTAGGTCTACAAATAGGAGTCATATTGACAAAAAAAAATCAAATTTCTCATGTCAAAAAACTCCGAGACACCAATTTTCATCCAAATATTGACGTTACTTCATAAATTATTAAAACTTCTACACCCTGTATCTCCGAAACTAAGCATTTTAAGACATACATTTATACGAACTCTTTTACTTATTTTTATCTGCAGAATATGCTGCCAAAGTTTCCGGAATACACTTCGGACCACCCTGTAGAAGCAGCCCTTTACTTGATTGCATTTCTGCCGAACCAATAAAAATTATTTGGACTTTTGTGGGGTGTATTCGCACCCTCGTCATGAATTACATAATATAACACGTCCCGGTATAAATTTTATTGGTTTGACAGCGAGCGTACGGCCAACTCCTACCGTAAGTCACCCCTCGATTACGCCGTCGACCCTCTGACCTTTAATCCATTCTGTAACTCACCCCCACCATACTAGAAATAGATTATAAGTGTTGGCGTCAAGCGCAAAATTAATTTTGAGCCACGTGCCAGCCGAGAAGGCGATTGAAATGGATACCTATAGAAATAAGTAGACGTGGAGGAATATAAGGTACAAATCTATAATATAATCATATTCTCTCGTTACCGTTTTGAAAAAAGCCCAAAATAACCGAGATATTTCAGTTATATGATTTTTTGCTTAAATTTTAAAAACCACTTGACCTTTTCTGAGTTTTCTTTCTTATAATTTTTTTGTAAATATTATGATGATATTATTTTCTTTTAATTGAAAATTAAAAAAAAAAATCTAAAAAAATTTCAAATTTTCAAAAAAATAGGTACTACTAAAAATAAAATCCTTAAAATTTTGAATTTTTTGAAAATTTTTTTGGAATTTTTTAGGTACAGGACAAACATAATTTGATGATAATATACTGCAACATAGGTAGTAGATGAAATTTACAAGAAAGAAAGTTCAGAAAAGATCCAGGATATTATACCGGGTGCGTCTCAAAAGTGGCTCACCCACTTTTTATTTTTTTTAGGTAAAAAATCGAGATTTGGTGTGTTAGTATATGATATAAATTAGGATTGATTGACGTATTCAATTGTTTTCGGTCACTCGACTACAACTTTTAATTTTTAAATGTCACCTTTGGTATTTTGTTACTTTATTTTATATAAAATGACACTCTGAATAGAATGATATATCATATGTTAGTTAATAACTTTTGACATTTTCGAATATGGTTTATTTGAAATTGCAACATGTGGTTCATAACGACAATTTGTCTCGAAATACCACGTGTATGATACAAAATTATTTGTAAAAAAATACTTTTTCAAAATGTGCTAATGAGCCACCCTCGTTCCATTTGAAAAAATTGAGATATGATTAAAAATACGATTTGGGCATCTTTTAACCGGTCAGGACAAGACACTAAAAACATTTTTTTTTCTCGAAGCTTTTCTCGTAATAATTCGGCTGTAATATATTCTTTTGATTATAATAATGTTACTTAATAATGAATTTATACCCTCCCATCCAAGAATCGTACTTCTTCAGCTAATGGTAAACTGCTGATGGACATATGCCATCCGGGTCAAAAGGACCCAGTCCAGAAAACTTTTCTCGTTATAATTCGGTTTTAATATATTCTTTTGATAATAATAATGTTATTTAATAATGAATTTATATTTTTTGACCCATTTTTGACCTAGTTCAGAAAACTTTCCTCGTTATAATTCGGTTTTAGTGTCTTCTTTTGATGATAATAATGTTATTTAATGATGAATGTATACCCTCCAATCCAAGAATCATACCTCTTCAGCTAATGGTAAATTGGTGATGGACATATGCCATCCAGGTTAAAAGGACCCAGTCCAGGAAACTTTTCTCGCTATAATTCGGTTTTAATATATTCTTTTAATAATGAAATTATACCCTCCAATCCAAGAATCATACTTCTTCAGCTAATGGTAAACTGCTGATGGACAAATGCCATCTAGTTTAAAAGGACCCATTCCATGACCGTGTTCTCGTTATAATTCGGTTTTAATATATTCTCCAGATGATAACAATGTTATTTAATAATGAATTTATACCGTCCAATCCAAGAATCATACTTCTTCAGCTAATGGTCAACTGTTGATGGACATATGCCATCCAGGTCAAAAGGGCCCAGTCCAGGAAGATTTTGTGGTGATAATTCGTTTGTAATATATTCTTTTGATGATAATAATGTTATTTAATAATGAATTTATACCCTCCAATCCAAGAATCATACTTCTTCAGCTAATGGTAAACTGCTGATGGACATATGCCATCCGGGTCAAAAGGACCCAGTCCAGGAAGCTTTTCTCGTTATAATTCGATCGTAATATATTCTTTTGATGATAATAATGTTATTTGATAATTAATTTATACCGTCCAATCCAAGAATCATACTTCTTCAGCTAATGGTAAACCTTTGATGGACATATGCCATCCAGGTCAAAAGGACCCAGTCCAGGAAGCTTTTCTCGTGATAATTCGGTTGTAATATATTCTTTTGATGATAATAATGTTATTTAATAATGAATTTATACGCTCCAATCCCAGAATCATACTTCTTCAGCTAATGGTAAACTGCTGATGGACAAATGCCATCCTGTTCAAAAGGACCCATTCCATGACAGTTTTCTCGTTATAATTCGGTTTTAATATATTCTTTTGGTGATAATAATGTTATTTAATAATGAATTTATACCCTCCAATCCAAGAATCATACTTCTTCAGCTAATGGTAAACTGCTGATGGACATATGCCATCCGGGTCAATAGGACCCAGTCCAGGAAAGTTTTCTCGTTATAATTCGATCGTAATATATTCTTTTGATGATAATAATGTTGTTTAATGATGAATTTATACCCTCCAATCCAAGAATCATACTTCTTCAGCTAATGGTAAACTGCTGATGGACATATGCCATCCAGGTCAAAAGGACCTAGTCCAGGAAGCTTTTCTCGTTATAATTCGATCGTAATATATTCTTTTGATGATAATAATGTTATTTAATAATGAATTTATACCCACCAATCCAAGAATCAGACTTCTTCAGCTAATGGTAAACAGCTGATGGACATATGCTATCCAGGTCAAAAGGACCCAGTCCAGGAAGCTTTTCTCGTTATAATTCGATCGTAATATATTCTTTTGATGATAATAATGTTATTTAATAATGAATTTATACCCTCCAATCTAAGAATCATACTTCTTCAGCTAATGGTAAACTGCTGATGGACATATGCCATCCAAGTCAAAAGGACCCAGTCCAAGAATGTTTTCTCGTGATAATTCGGTTGTAATATATTCTTTTGATGATAATAATGATATTTAATAATGAATTTATACCCTCCAATCCAAGAATCATACTTCTTCAGCTAATGGTAAACTGCTGATGGACAAATGCCATCCAGTTCAAAAGGACTCATTCCATGACAGTTTTCTTGTTATAATTCGGTTTTAATATATTCTCCAGATGATAATAATGTTATTTGATAATTAATTTATACCGTCCAATCCAAGAATCATACTTCTTCAGCTAATGGTAAACCTTTGATGGACATATGCCATCCAGGTCAAAAGGACCCAGTCCAGGAAGCTTTTCTCGTGATAATTCGGTTGTAATATATTCTTTTGATGATAATAATGTTATTTAATAATGAATTTATACCCTCCAATCCAAGAATCATACTTCTTCAGCTAATGGTAAACTGCTGATGGACAAATGCCATCCTGTTCAAAAGGACCCATTCCATGACAGTTTTCTCGTTATAATTCGGTTTTAATATATTCTTTTGGTGATAATAATGTTATTTAATAATGAATTTATACCCTCCAATCCAAGAATCATACTTCTTCAGCTAATGGTAAACTGCTGATGGACATATGCCATCCGGGTCAATAGGACCCAGTCCAGGAAAGTTTTCTCGTTATAATTCGATTATAATATATTCTTTTGATGATAATAATGTTATTTAATAATGAATTTATACCCTCCAATCCAAGAATCATAGTTCTTCAGCTAACGGTAAACTGCTGATGGACATATGCCATCCGGGTCAAAAGGACCCAGTCCAGAAAAGTTTTCTCGTTATAGTTCGGTTTTAATATATTCTTTTGATGATAATAATGTTATTTAATAATGAATTTATACCCTCCAATCCAAGAATCATACTTCTTCAGCTAATGGTAAACTGCTGATGGACATATGCCATGCGGGTCAATAGGACCCAGTCCAGGAAACTTTTCTCGTTATAATTCGGTTTTAATATATTCTTTTGATGACAACCAAACCTAACCTAACCTACCTATAATTCAATATTATCAACAAATTATGTCCTCTGCCATTACACCCGTCCATAGTTAAAGCAAATAGATTTTTTTAGTGAAAAAGATATATGGTATGGCCCTCATCTGGTTTTTTTTTCTGTCTTTGTCTGTCGGAATTTTTCCTGAGTCGTTATACAGACTATAGTTGTAATGACAAATAAGTTAGGACTCCTCTAGCTTTACTGTTTTCTCTGAGACAGAAGTAGGTAGTGAAGAACAACGTGCAGAAAAAATACCGGAAAAAATGTTTGTGTTTTGACTGGGTGTTTTAGGGTCGAAGCAGAAAGCTAAAGAAAATATTGGAGAATCGGGAAAAAACATGATAGGGTCCAAAAATTAGATTTGGTATCGGAAATTGGCGAGGTTGCGGATAAATAAATTCGATTGAGTTAGTTTGATTTTATTTTGGGAATCTCAGACATTTTGCTTTAGTATTTTAACATAATATATGGGAACGATATTAAATTGATTAAATTATGAATACTCTGCGTTTGGCTCTAGCAGTAGTATATCGCCTGCTGTGCGAGAGGTACTGGGTTCGATCCCGAGCCAGTACTGTTGCTTTATTTATTTATATAAATAAAAATATTTATTTATCTAAATAGAGCGACCATTGCGCGGCCGCCTCAAGGAAGGCAATGGCAAATCACCTTGAGTATATTTCTTTAATAAAGCCTAAATGGCGACTTGTGGTTATTATCGTTGGGAGGTCAATATCTAAAAATATCGCGTCGATTTTTTTAAGATACGACCAAATATAATTGGTTTCTTACAAGGTTCTTGTACCGGGTGGCCAAGTAAGAATGGACGCCGGCTGTATCTCAGGAACTACTTATCGTATAGCTTTGAGAAAAAAAGTAAATCGACCAAGAGAAATCGCTGGAAATTATTTTCAAGTTCGAAAAATGTCCGCTGGGGGGCGTTTCGCTGATAGCCAATCAGAAAACAGGGTTTTTCTCAAAAATATGCAGGTGAACAGGTATTTTAAATATTACTATTGTAATCACCGAGAAATTTGTATTTTTTTTGATATAGAGTGTTTTGCTCTATCTCATAAAGTAAAGTGGTGGGGGAAGGTTAAACTTGCTTTTTATTAAAATAACGATAACTCTGGTTTGGGTTAACCGATTTAAACAAACTAGGGCTCGTTTAAAAGGGCCTTTCTTCCTTAATGATCTCCAGTATAAATTTTGTTTCCATCATTTTTTTCGTGGTAGCTAGGGGGCGCTGTTTGACATCATAAAAAAATAAATATCAGCGCAAACCGCAATTTTCTATCTTGTCTCTAACCAGAGGTATTAAGAGAACAAATTATGTTAGGCTGCCGTTAAGGATTATATAGTTTAAAAATTATAGTAGTAGGCTAGGAAACAAAAAGAGGTAAATTGGTTACGTCAAAATAGCAAAACGATTAAGTTCAGTTTTCATGCATCCGAATTTCGGGCGTTTTCTTAAAATAGATGACTCCATAAATTTTTCAAGAGGCAAGAATTAGATATTTGAATACTTAGTTTTCTTTTTGTATTTTTTAGTTAGAAGCAGTTCGAGAATAAAAAAATAAAATATCTATCAACATCCAATAAAAGACAGAGTGCGCTAAGGGTGTAGTTGCCGGACCGAAGCCAGACTCACGGGTGTATCAAGACATAAGGGATGACCCTGTACCTGAGTTTTTATATTAATAAATATTTTAAGCTGACTTCCATTGAATTATTTCTAATTAAATTCCTAGGAATACGTCGCACGGTGGGGTATTAGCATGAAAAAGGTGATCGAAATTCGAAAAAGCAAATGTGTTTAAGATTTGCCAAAAAAAGATAAATGATAAGTTAAATCATGTCCGCCATGAATGGCGTTGCTATGATTGTGTTTAGTTGCATTCATTTGTTTCAACGAAACGTCAAAGTTGTTACTTCTCACAGATAAGAGGTAAATGGCTAAATTTTATGTTTAAAATTATAAATTGTTGTTGTTCTTGTGCTCTTTTTACGTTTATGTTATTGTTTTAAAAAACACTTATCTAAAAACCAAAGCATTTAAAAATAATAAATAACATATTTATTTTGATATTCTCTATACTAACGATTTTTTTCGCAAGTAAAAGTTAGGCGTTCAGAAAATTTGATTAAATTTGTGATACTTTTATTATACTTAGAGATTTAGTTGCGCATTTCGAAGAATTCAGCATATTGTCTATATACGTTTTACTTAGTAAACATTGGGCTTTCATACAGTAAACTAAAATACTGCGACTTTTTGCGACTTTGCTGATAAAATGAGAAAAACTTTCTTGGTTTTCTCTAATTTGTCAATCAGTGATATACTAATACGAGGTGTATATCATGCGATGGCATTGTTGTGTACAAAGCGATCGCATTAGTGCCATTAGCAGTATAGCACAATTTGGCATTAGTAGCGACTTTAGTGGTATGGGCATTACTCGCGGATCAGTCGTAGCATTAGTAGTATTAGTTGCGATATTACTACTGGCATTGACCGTGGAAACACTGGAACAGTGATTTTTCTTTCTTTTTTTTAGAATCGACGAATTATCCTTTATTTTGTTCATATTATTTCCTCTTTAATTGAAGATAGCAATAATTTATATAAGGTCTAAAAAAGTTTCGATCAACAATCTGTGTCAAATACCCCACTGTGCGTTGTTGAAAAATGTACGTCCATAGTACGTACATTGTACGTACATTGTACGTACTTTCGATCATTTTACGTCCAGTTTTGGTCCGGAACAAAACATAAAATGTACGTACCTGGAATGTACGTACATGCGAAGTACATAGTACGTACATTGCCTCGTCCCAGGGACGTACCGGGGAGGTACAGAGCGTTGTACGTCCAAAATGTACGTCCCCGGTAAGTACATAGTACGTACCTATACGTACTTGTACAGCTGGTTTAAAAAAAAATGAATACGACTTTTTACACATTCTTTTCGAATATTTGAGCAGTGTATATTTATGTGTCAAGTATTTTGACATGTTAAGGTTATTGTGACATTGTATAAAACTTTGAATAAGAAGACTAAGGAAGGAGCATAATGCTATCCATGTAATCATGTATGGTGGGCGGAAAAGCCACCATAAAAGCTCTCTAGGGTGGGGATCCTTGACAGTTCTGTTTGACGATTCATTTGACACATTTGAATTTGATTTGAAATTTGTGGATTTGTCGTCTTTACGGAGCTATTTTATGTTATTTATTATTTATTCTACTACTGATAGTTGTATAAAGGTAGTAATCTAGATGAAAAATTGTGGCAGTACTTAAATTAACAGTGACACTATCGCGATTTATCGAAAAGACTCTAAAATAGTTGGTTGTGTAGCGTGCGGTAGATCTCGGCAAAATTAAGTGAAATAATGGAACAACTTTTCGCTAGTAAGTTACTATATAATATACATACGTGTAGTAAAACCGATCATTTATGAAATTCACTAAATTAACTAAATTATATATTTGCATTTTAGCTTTTATTTATTACTTGTCAAAGATTAGACGTCAAAGAATTTAGATACGTTATTTGATTACCTGCTTCAGTAGCATGGCTTCAGTAGCGTATCGGATGTTTGTGTTAATAAATACTTATAACTTGAGCAGTCTATTTTTATTAGAATTATATATTTCTTTTTTTTATAACAATTTTAATAACTACCAACATTTATTCACACAACGTAAAATAAAACAACAAATTATTGAGTTCACCCCACGTCTACCCTACATCATAGTTTTACTTTTTTAAAATAAAATTAGAACGACACTGATAAACCGGAATTTAAGTCGGCTATATTTGAGGCCCATCGCGGTGTACCTAAGATTTTTGATATGCTCCTTCCTTAGTCTTCTTATTCAAAGGTATAAAACAACTTTGCTTTTGACAAAGTGGCAAATAAATTTTTCAGAACGTCAGCATGACATGAGTAGAGTAATGGGGGACAGGTATCATAGAATATACTGCCCGAAATAATAAAAATATGATTTAAATCGTACTCAATTTTATTGGAACCAGCTGTACGTACCAGGGACCTGACGTTCGTCCCAACATTACGTACCAGGTACGTACATAGTACGTACCGTGGCTGTATGGGTTATTTAGCCTCATGGTTAAACCGCCACTGTAAAGCCTGTCAAATATATTTGATACCAATTAAAATTTTAGTTACGTAATCTAGGGCGCGATTTTTAAATTCATTGTTGCCAACCATGGACATATTCGGCGCCGGGCTGACTAACTGGAGGGATAACTTGGGACCGCATAACCAACAATAGACAACAATAGGCCCAACTACAAAGAGAAAATTTAAACATATGAGGGAGGCTACATCATAATTTGAAATGGTTGAATAAGCCGAGTATGATGATCACTAGATACAAACAACAAATAAAGTCAAATATATATTTAAAAAATGCATTACACTTATAAACTAAATAACTTCTTTCCTATTCAGGAGAATAGATACGAACTCGTATTCCTACTCAATAAATAGGAACAAGGAATAAAATAAACTAACCCGGGTCTACCTATTGTTACGGTGTGTTGTTTGCAATGTATAAATTTACGCCAGGAGGCGCACAGAGAAAATATGTTTCGTCCCAGATACGTCGTGAACTTTTAAGAATTTCCTTTATTTTACGCGGCAAGGAATATGGATCGGCCTGGATCCTTCTTATTTTCTCGGAAAGCACTACATTTTCGGCAGAGTGCGAGATATAAATTTATAGGACACGATTATATTGGAATTACTCCCATATTTATGTACTTGGCGTGCCGTTAGTGATATATTCGGGTATTAAAGCAGGTGTACCGTGAACGGGTTTACGTAGATTTTGTAATACTTCAACAATACTGATAAAATAGAGTATTCTAAAAGCATCGTATCAAATATATAATCTTTATTTTTTATATGTAATGTAACAGTCAAATTTACTCGCAACGACCTCTATGTGCTAGCTCATAAATTATCGCAAATAACTATTATTTTTGCATCATGTTTACTATAATTTTATTGTTAAATATAATTTTATTTAAATTTTACAATTATGCAACCCGATATACACCGCGATATCCTTTGTTTTGGATTTTGAAATTTTATAATTATCAGATAAAATTTCGTAGTTAAATTGGTTATTTTTGATGTGGATCGCAGTGTGCAATTCGTTCTTTTAATTGTGGAATTTCTGAGTTTAGTTCGTTCATTGACCGGATATGGAATATGGTTGAGGAGAAAACATCATTTTTTATTTATGCCTTTTTGTGAATTGGACTAGTCAAGATATATAGTTCTCTATCTATATCCTGGAGGGAGATTTCCGGTTGAAATCTGATTTTGTGAAGGAAATCGAATCCTTGCATCACTTCTTGTGTATCCACCGTCAGAATATCGTCGTGAAGAACTGGCTGCCGTTTCGTGAAGCATTCCCTGTTGGTGAATAGCAGGTCTTCGTAAAGAAGGATTAAGGCTTCCGAAACACATTTGGTCAGAGACGTGTTTGTATTTTGTGGGATTTACATGGACCACCGACCAGTTTCCATAATGGGATTAAAATAGCCTTTTTCCGACCGATATCCCGATTCCACGTGCCCAAGAAGTCCCCGAACAGTTCCAAGGTATGCTATAATTCTTCTGCCTATTCTAAGTCAATGCTCAACTGATTTTTGTTCATATTGTTGTCTTCTGTTTTCGACTTTTCCACGCCCACGTGGTGTAGAAAGATTAGTTGAGTGTTATCTTACTTAAATCTTATTTGGTTGTTCGTAATTGCAGAGCAAGAAGATCGATCCAGATCCTACAGCAACAGTCCAGAATTCCATCCGTTCCTGTTGCCCGAGTGTAGAGTTACCCGTTGGACATCATAAACCCTCGTTGAGGTAAAGTTCAGATTTGATTAGTCCTTCTTTATTACCTTTATTAACTCCTACACGTTGTGTTAGTCCTTGTTCTATAATTGAGGCACTTTTGTAAGACAACCAATGTTATTTAGGGTTTTTTATGTTTACCTTTTGAAGTCCTACACCTGCCTGTACATTTGCTGAAGGGCCCCAGTGACAGTACCCCGAGCTGCTGTACACCGCCGTAGCAACCCTGTAGCTATACGCTGTAGCTCAGCGGGAGGAAGTTTTCAATATCACATCGAGTAGAGTAAGACTGTTTAGATTTTAGTTAGGTTTAGATTTGCTATTTGTATTGCGCCCTTAGAGCATACTTAGTTTAAGTTAAGGGGGATGACGTCTTAGTTTTAGTATAGCTTAGACCATTTTCATTTTTCATTTAGTCTTATCGATTTAAACTTTACTTCATTTCATATACATTTCATCATTTTCTTTGATGATTTTCGATTTTCTCAAATTGCTTATATATTTTTAGTAGTATTATTTGCAGTCTAGTCTCATAGTTAAGTTAGAGTCACTTAAGTACAAATAGTTATAGAATATTTGAAGTTCATGATAGTTGCACTCAACAGTTCGAGGTTAGTGTTGAAGTCTACTTAATAGTTACATCTTTATTGCCGAGTGCATAGAGTATAATCTCGTGGCGCTCTTTTATTAATATCTTTGAACCCCGACCACCCGGCTGTTAAAATTAAAAAGCTAGTGGCCTCTATGCAACTCATCCTAATTAAGTAAACTTGTGTTTTATTGAACTTCAAATTAGACATATATAACTACATATATAAAAACATATATTTTTTTTGTTTTGTTTCTTTGACCTGGTATACTATATATTTTTTTCATTTTATTCTTGGCTTTAGGTCGTTGGAGTTGTAAAGATGTTACTGGATTTTGTTCATTATTTTATTTTTATCGACGACGTTTCGACACTATATGTCTTTTTTAATTCTCTTGAACGTAGATTCCTACAGAATTAATATTGCGAAAAACTGGAGAAACGCACAAAAAACTTTTTTTAACTGTGTTGAAGAGTAATAACTTTTCGACCGTACCTGTATAAAATTACCGAGTGAAAAAATATACATTTTTGTGACTTTTTACATAAAACAGCAAGAACAATATATAATTTAGTAAATTTAAGTGAATTTCATAAATGATCGGTTTACTACACGTATGTATATTATATAGTCACTTACTAGCGAAAAGTTATTATTTCACTCAATTTTTAAGTCAGAGATCTACCGTATCGCTACACAAATCAGATATTATTTTAGAGTCTTTTTTCGATAAATCGCGATAGTACCTATCACTGTTAATTTAAGTGCTGCCACAATTTCCATCTAGATTTACCACCTTTATACAACTATCAGTAGTAGAATAAATAATAAATAACATGTATCAAGCTCCTTAAAGACTGATCCAATAAAATTTCAAATCAAATTCAAATGTGTCAAATGAATCGTCAAACAGAACTGTCAAGCATCCCCACCCTAGAGTGCTTTTATGGCGCTTTTTCCACCCACCATGCATGAATACATTGATAGCATTATGCTCCTTCCTTAGTCTTCTTATTCAAAGGATCAACATGTTTAATTTATGTCACTTATCACCTAACCTAACCTAACCAAACCATTACTCGTAGTGATTTTTACTAAGATATTTTTTTTACATACAAAACGTCGTACATGTATATTTTTTACCCAGTGGTTTTATACAGGTACGGAAGAAAAGTTATTACTCTTCAATCCAGTTAAAAAAATATATAGGTAGCGCCTGCTACAAGTAGGAGTCATATTGACATCAAAATCAAATTTCTCAAGTCAAAAAACTCCCCGACGTCATCCAAATAATGACGTTACTTCAGAAATTATTTGGAAAAAATCGAAATAAAATGAATCTTCTACACACACTCTCTCTGAAACTAAGCATTTTAGGACATACATTTATAAAAACTTTTTAACTTATTCTTATCTGCAGAATATGCAGCTGAAATTTCCGGAATACAGTTCGGACTACCCTTATATTTGTCATCATTCATATAACTGTGAGACACATTTCATATTACAATATAAACTCAGATAATAAAAAAAGGAAAAAGAGTAACGAAGTCATGTCACGTGGAAAACGTTTAATTGAAACCGAGAAAACAAAAATTGAGGCGGAATTACCTTAAAGGAAAGCGGCCGACAGCCGGGAAACATAAATTTTCCTGCTGTCGGGAGCAGAAACTCGTCGACTTGCCGGCGAGAATATGTGCCGAGGCCAAGTTTCAGATGGACCAGACGATCTTTAAGTAAAAACACAGTTTGGACTTTGTTCTCTTGTTGCTGTTTTAAGCTGCTCCGCTCTTAAGTTTAGTCCTTATTTTGTGACTGAAACATAAGGTTCAAAATTAGAAGATTAAATGGTTAGCTAGTAATAAATTTGAGCTTGAATTCTGATGCGGTTATTGTTGTTTGGATGTCGTTGTATAATTATAATTTTGTTTTTTAACAAAATTGATCTTTTGAGTTTTTCTTGTTCATCAAACGGTTGTCGAGAAAAAAATAAATATACTTATTAAGAGCCCGCCTTAATTCGTTTTCTAAATTGATTTTGTTTTTGAATACTAGGAAACACCCTGTATATGCATGGTCACAGGCAAACAAATAAACTAGTAACCTCTAAAAATTATTTTTCCTACCACTAGCGACATACCGTGTTTTTAGTGTGTACTATATTATTTTATCAAAATTTCACCATATAAGTTTCCAGGCACTGGTGCTAAACGACTCGACATACTGTCAAACTCGTCGTCTGTCAACCGATTTTCCCCACCGTACCGATTTTTCAATTTGAAAAACCGGATAATCAGCACATTTGTTAGCGGTTAGCAACATATCGGCCCTAAATTCGGGCAATTTGTTGCCGTCGCGTTCCGGGTCCCCCCATCTCTTACCCCTTACCCCCTCTAACCCCTTCTATCCCTGCAAAACAACCCCCCGGGGGCGGCATTCTAAATATCCACGGCCCCGCCACCGTTTAGCCCTTGTTAAGCGGTGTTCTGTATTGGCACGTTGACAAATGGACTTTTCTGTTGGGGAAAGAGCTTGTCGATAGAGGGAAAAAAAGTCGTAAAAAAGAGGTAAAATAGTATTAGAAAAAAAGGGAGATTGAGGTTAAGAGTACAATGAACATGAGAACTGACGTAAAACCCTTTTAAAACGTATACTTTTCAAAGAAGGCTAATAATAATTAATGTTTAACACCAAGCCTCTGGATTAAGGGTCTCTTGCTTGTTTATATTGCTGGCCGCCATTGTCTCCTGTATGGTTCCATTCTACGATCTTCGTGGTCTACCCGTAATCTACGTGGGTGTAGAGGTTTTTCTTGTTTCTTTGGGTGTCTTGTAATGAAGTTCATAAAAATTTCTAGGACACCCTGTATATTGTGTTGATGTTGTACTAGAATAGTAGGGACTTTATTTTCTTTAATGAACTTCATTAGTGTTTCTATTGTTGAATTAAATAAGTTAAATATTTAATTGCCATTTTGTAAGAGAGTTTTGATCGGTTTTGGTCGCTGTAGTTCGGTGCGAGAAACCGAGACGTTTGCGCCGTTCTCCCTACCAGTGCAGGTTGAGTGGAGGGGAGCGTCAGTCGAGTACCTCGGCTGCACCAGCACTAGAGAGGTAGTTAGTGGTCGCACGTGAACCAGTGAGGTTCGAGTTCGGAGTGCCCTGCTAAGTGTCCTGCTGCCAGCCGCCTGCCGCCGCACTGTATAAGGTAAGCACCCACCGCCAAAGTGATCGAGGGTAGGTCGTATTATTTTGTTATGTTGCTTACTTCCTGACTAATTTGGATGCGTTATAAGGATAAGGGAGTTAGTTGACGGGATTGTTAGGATATTAAAAGCGCGGGAGAACAACCATTGCCGACCAGGAGGGACTACGTTGTGCTAGGGGCAGGTCGCCAGGAATGATGTCCTGAAAAGGTTGTCTGACATCTGCTCCGGTCTGACGTGTCCTTCGATTGATGAGACGAGAGTTCCTAGTTTTCTTCATTAACATTAAAATTGCCAGGATTGCCGAGCAGGCAAAAAGGGACTACGCTGTGCTACGGGCAGGTCACCAGGAATGATGTCCTGTAAAGGTTGTCTGACATCTGCTCCGGCTCAGTGTACCTCTCGGGAAAGCTAATTACGGCCATTACCAATTCATCTTTCTAAGGGACAGTCCGGGCAGTCCAGTAAACGCACGGGTCGAAAATGTTCACGGAGCTAAAACAAGACCTCGCCCAAATACCGAGGCGGGTTTTGTAGCTCCCGTATTTTTCTAGGTGTGTCGTCCGGACGACACCCTGCATCAGTGACGCTGAACGGGATCTCGCCGAAATCCCGAGGTTGTCCTGACCGGGCGGTGTGTGTGCGGGCTGCGCTTCTCCAAACGACGTACAACTCGCCGAGACGTCGTGATCTATCCAGGGCTCGCGTGTGTGTATATCCCACAGGACGCTGTTAATTTCGCGATCTATTCAGGGCTCGCGTGTGTGTATATCCCACAGGACGTCGCTAGGTTCGCGATCTATTCAGGGCTCGCGTTGGCGTATCCCACAGGACGCTGTTAATTTCGCGATCTATTCAGGGCTCGCGTGTGTGTATATCCCACAGGACGTCGCTAGGTTCGCGATCTATTCAGGGCTCGCGCGTTATGCATCCCACAGGACGCTGTTAATTTCGCAATCTATCCAGGGCTCGCGTGTGTTTATATCCCACAGGACGTCGCTAGGTTCGCGATCTAGGCTCGCGCTGGCGTATCCCTCTGGACGCTGTTAATTTCGCGATCTATCCAGGACTCGCGTGTGTGTATATCCCACAGGACGTCGCTAGGTTCGCGATCTATTCAGGGCTCGCGTTGGCGTATCCCACAGACGCTGTTAATTTCGCGATCGATCCAGGGCTCGCGTGTGTGTATATCCCACAGGACGCCGAAATTTTTTGCGATCGATCCAGGATTCACGTTTGTGTCTCACAGGACGCCGTTAACTCCGCGATCTATCCAGGGCTCGCGTGTGTATATCCCACAGGACGTCGCTAGGTTCGCGATCTATTCAGGGCTCGCGTTGGCGTATCCCACAGGACGCTGTTAATTTCACGATCTATCCAGGGCTCGCGTGTGTTTATATCCCACAGGACGTCGCTAGGTTCGCGATCTATTCAGGGCTCGCGTTGGCGTATCCCACAGCACAGGACGCTGTTAATTAAGTGATCCATCCAGGGCTCGCGTGTGCGTATCCCACGGGACGCTATTAACTTCGACGCCGATCCAGGACTCGCGCCTGTATGCCACGGGACGCTGTTAATTTCGCGATCTATCCAGGGCTCGCGTGTGTTTATATCCCACAGGACGTCGCTAGGTTCGCGATCTATTCAGGGCTCGCGTTGGCGTATCCCACAGGACGCTGTTAATTTCGCGATCTATCCAGGGCTCGCGTGTGTGTATATCCCACAGGACGTCGCTAGGTTCGCGATCTATTCAGGGCTCGCGTTGGCGTATCCCACAGGACGCTGTTAATTTCGCGATCTATTCAGGGCTCGCGTGTATGTATATCCCACAGGACGCTGTTAGTTGAGCGATCAATCCAGGACTCGCGTTTGGGTATCACGGGACGCTTTTAACGTCGACGCCGAGGTTCGTGTTACGTTGTCAAAACGGACGCCGTTCCAAGAAATGTTTAACTGCGACCATCGGGACGCCTGTAACGACGTCGCCGCCGTTAAAGAGTCGCGTCATAGTAGAGTGTCACTCCGGTACTTTCGTGTCTGTGTTCATTAAGACGCCACTAGATTCGACGTCGATTAGGAACTCGCGTCGTTTTATTTAATAGAACTTCATTGCGGGAGCGCGTTTTTAATTCACGGGATAGAACCAGTCAGAGAGTTACATATCGGGAATAATCGATCAAAACTCTAGAGGTTGTTAGTGTAAATTTTGTTCTGCGAGGTACTAGATATTTACTTTATTTTTATTATTGTAAACTTTACTTTACGGGTCATTAGATATACATTTTATTTCACTGTTGTTACGATTCGAGGACGTGAACCTTCCTGGATTATTGTTGTACATGATTAATTAGTTAAATAAAAGCCTAGTGTTACGTTATAGTTAATTGTGTGTTTTATTTTCTTTTCATCTCCTCACTCCCTGGTATCTCCACTGTATAAAAGCTACCCGTATAGGCACTAGTGTTCTCTCAAACACTTTAAACATTGGGATGGCGCCCGGGGAACCGAACCAAGGCAACTCGACGTCAGTGACCTTTCTCTAAAACGGGGGAGTCTCACAGTCTATTCAAATTCTTTTTTTTTTGCCATCTCTTTGGTATCATTCTTAATACATAACCAAACCATTTCAAGTTTTTCTTCTCTGCACGCTGAATAATTGTTTTTGTTTTGCCTTCATTACTTGCCAAATATGTTTATTTGTTCTTCGGTCTCCAGTCTAGAGATTTCAGCACTTTTTCTCGTATAGTCCAGTTCGACTGTTCGTATTTGTCACCCTTCGCTCAAGGTTAGCACTCAGGTCAGAGTTTAGCACTCACAGCTCAGACACTTATAACAGTACTGACTCTACCAATATTCGACCCAATCGTTTTTTAGTTGCTACAATAGTTGTCTTTAATATTTTGCGTACATTTGTGCATATAAGGTAGACAAAAACAGTAGATAACTTAAACATTGTTTTCGAAATATTCACTAAGAAGAGATATGCATTTTTGAATCCGTTGGACCCAATTCCACGCTAGTTTCTGTTTGTAGAATTAGTGCACAATTGCATCAAATATATCAATAACACTGATTGATAGGGTATTGGCTAAAAGCTGCACAAGTTTGTTTCCAATGCAGTTTATTAAGAAAACACGACGAAAAGCAAAATTATCTGGTTAAATTAAATAAAATAAAATAATAATGCTGTTTTAAACTAGTTTGATTTATGTTAAAAATTTAAATAATGGATTTTTTACCTTATTTGTTAAAATAACTATATATAGTACAGTACATCTGCTGGATCTGTGTCTATGAAAGGATTGTGGACAAAAAACATTTAAATAAACAGCAATATTTTTATACGTCGATTTGACGAGTGCGTCACCGCAAATCGCTCCGCCCACTCATTTTATTGGCTACTTGCAAATTTGTTGAATTTTTATTGATGAGACGCGTCGTCTATTTTTTTACGAAAAACATCGAGAGAATATCGTTTCCCCTCTCAAAGATACCCCGTAGCTACAGAACGGCCAGACGTACTGTATATAATATATTTTTAGAAAGCTCATAATAAGACAAATAACATTAAAAAAAAATCTTCTCTTCCTGCTCAAACCACTCAACGTAAGAAGCTCAATTTTGGCACACAGGTTGATTCTAGGGTGTAGAGGTTCGACAAGAAGGGATTTTTCGAAATTCCAGTTCCAAAGTGGTGAAACCCCCCCTCAAATATTACGATATTTTTTATTTAAAAAACGGTCAAGTTTCCGAAAAAACGCTTAAACGCGTATATTTTATTTTCTTTTTTACATATTTTAAGATTTTTTAAAAATGTATACAGGGTGTCTCGAAAAATCTGGTCATTGAATAATCACGATCCTGCTTAAAGCGCTTGACGTAAAAAGCTGATTTTTGGAAAACGGATTTACTTTAGAGTGTAGAGGTTCGATAAGAAGAGATTGTATACATATTGTTTTTTCTCATGCTGACATAAATGTGAGAAAATTTTATCCGGTTTTTATGTTAATGGAAATTCTTGCTTTGCTTTATCATCACCATTGCAAATGATTAATTCGACGCGAACGAAGTCGCGGATACACGCTAGTTTTACATATAAAATGACAGCGATCCTCATTTCATAGCCATCGCTGACGCCGTTTTTATTCGATCATACGGTATATCGTTACGTGTGAGGTTGGCATAATATATTTCTATTTTATAAGTTTCAGCCCTCTTCAAAAAATGAGCCTGTCATTATTTAACATATTAAATTTGCTATTATTTGAATAATTATTTTTGTTTTAATAATTTTTATTTTTCACTTTGTTTCGTATTTTTTTCCTAACAATCTGATATCGTTCATAATTTCCTTTCTTATTCTGTTAAAATTTCTCCACTGACAAATCTATTGTCCGACTTTTCCGAAACGCAAAAAATTGTTTTCCCCTACCAAAAGAAAATTAGTTTAGCTCGAGCCGGATATGAGAACGAAATTCAATTTGCTGTCTGTTCTTTTTTCTCTGGAATTTGTAAAAGAACCTATTTAAATACCGATGATAATAAGGCTGTACGCTGTCTTATCTAGATATTTGTTTGTTGTATATAACGTCGAAAATGGAAAAAAGCGTTTAGGTATGAAAGTATATTGCTTTAATCTTGAAAAGGCGCTTTTTGAATCTAATTCATTCGAATGTTATACAAAGAAAAAATAATATAAAAGATTAAAATATTTGTAAAAAAATGTAATAAGATAAGGTAGAATGAATGAGGAGGGGATTAATCAATAGTTTCTTGAGTTATAACTCATCATACAGTCTATAACTCGTCAAACATAGGTATTATACTGTTGTAAAGGGGATAGGGTATTTTCCATCCTTCTCTAACAACAGATCTTCTTCCTTCAAGGACTGGATCATTTCTGCTGTTTTTTAGACCATTTGAAGACTACATGGGAAAAACCAGATGTCACATTTTCATAGAAATTACGAAAATAGCGACACTACTTTATCGGCAAATGTTAGGGATATTCGAATCATTTTAGTCATTTATTCACAAATCCATGTTAACATATAATAAATATTTTGGATTTTTATCTTTTATTTTTAAATATATTTTTGGAGTTTTAGTAATTATTAAATTAAACGAACTGAAAAACAATTTTCAACCATAACCTGCGCCATAACCCTATAAAATAATCAAAATAAGGCATATCTCGCATGACCTTCGCGTCATGACAAGGTTTTGCCTTGGTTATGCCGTCCCGCAGCCGTCAATCAAGGCTGACTCGCGGCCTTCAATTTTTACTCCCATCGTGCGTAAAGAAGTTTTACTTAAAAAATAGTAATTGTATTCAAAGAGTACACAAAGGGACGTTTTATAGGTAAGTGTACAATTTTAAAGGTTGAAACGATTAAAATATGACCAGCAAAAAAATTCTAAAGCTATTGAATCCATTAATGTTATTACGCAAACCATTTAAATAGCGATAGAAAGGACAGATTCGGGACATGCACAAGCAGCAATATGGCGACCTGCGTGCCACCACCAAACAACGATTGAAATTTAATTTACCCACCGCAAATTATTTGTTCTATTAAGTTTCTGCAACGCCTTGAACTGTGCACAAGTTGTAATATACTGTGTGACATAGAAATTGCAACATCCAGTGTACGTTAGCTATATTTATAATATTTTGTCAGTTGATTGTCTACACTAAGTGTAGTAAACGATAATATTTTTGTACCAGTCTATTTACAAATAACAAGACTTAGCTGAGATTTGTATTGCCATTAACCAATAGACGTAGCATTGGTACATGCCACAAAGTTACAGAATGTCAAAAATTACGTGGAGATAAAAGTCAGTATTAAATTGTTAAGAATCCCTTCCAACAAAATATTAATAGGACATATTTTTTTTAGATGTTGCAATCTTTAATGTCACAGAGTATTGAGGTAATTCACGACGATGTGCGATGGTACGTTAGACGTTTATGGGGAACCGGTAATAAGATTTTTTTTTAACTTTAGATTTTTACATAAAGGCACCTGAGCAGGTTTTAAAAACTCTTATCACTAGTTCTCCATAAACGTCTAACGTACCATGGCTGTATCACCCTGTATAACAGAGGAAATAATATACACAGTGTATCGCAAAGAGGATATACACACATGTAAAGTATTTCAATGATAACTTTTAAATGATTTAGTATTTGTACACAATTAATTTTATCCTCTACAACTAAGCCAATACACAGTAGACAACAGAAAAGTAAAGATAGCGAAGCATTATTAGCATTATTAGCCAAAAAGGAGCAGAAGGCAAGACGAAATTGGGCTGCGATGTTTAGATTTCTCGCCTGCTCTTTCCCAAGCCGAAACATGTAAATGAGAGCCGTATTTTACGTAAGAAACACGTCATGAATTATGGAGATTCGTGAAGTGGCGACGGGGGGAGAAAATGGGAGAATAGAGAGAGAAAGAAGGAAGGAGGGATGTAAAGAAAAACACTTACTAGATAGGTTTACATAAAACCAGTAAGAATTAAAATCTAAATAAAAAGTTAAGGATTAATACTATGTTTCTACGAAAGCATAGAAAGGATTTTTTATCTGAAATATCTCAATCTTTTATTTATCATAATTGATATAATTATGATTCACATTTCATATTTTGAGATACAAACATCAAATAAAATACAATTGTGTGTGTACTATGCGCGCATATTTAAAGTAAAACTTCTTACTAACAGCTATTAAATTGAAGGATTTGAAGGACATATTTTATTTATTTTTATCTGCAGAGTATGTTGCCAAAGTTTCCGGAATACAGTTCGGACCACCCTGTATAACCGTTATCCAGTTTTATTGCTGTTTGATCTAATCCAACAACGCAGAGATACTTAGTTTTTGTAATATTTATCTCCAGTCCCCTAAACAAAACAAAATATTGAGTAGCACATAATTAACTAGTGAACCAGAATAACTAGTCCTTTATGAGCTAGTTAATTTGGTGACAATAATATCCGACATTTTTCACACAGGAACCGTGTCCGTAATAATAATAATTTTAAGCCTGACATAGTAACAGAAGAAAAATCCATAACCAAGATAAAAAACGGAATACAGCCTGAATATTAACTCAGATAGAGGGGGGGTTATAAAAACAAACACAATCTCTCCAAAAAATCTTATATGGGTATTTCGCCACTGCAAGGAAATCTACAATAAAAAAAAATATAAATTTCACATCTAATAACAGTATAAGTGTAAAAAAGGTGTTATAAAAAGTTTTTATGATAGGGCAAAAATAATATGTTCAGACGAAATTTCACTAAACAGAGATATAAACCACATAAAAATACATTAATAAAAAACGACTATCCACCATATTTTATTGACAAAACATTAAACGAAATACAAACCCCAAATTATAGACATAATGATAACAATACACAATATATACAACTTACAATTCCATACATACGAGGCGTTTCGGAAAAAATAAGAAGGATAGAAAAACAATATAATATACGAACATCTTTCAAGACACAAAATACACTTAGATCCATTTTATCACATACTAAACCAATGAATACAGAACAACAAACAAAAAATGTAATATACAAAATACCATGTGAATGCGATAAATTTTACATTGGTGAAACATCTAGACCCTTAAATTTTCGAATTAAAGAACATAAAGATTATTTAAAAAAGGGAGATAATCACAAATCTAAGATTTGCCAGCATTCATGGGACACAAGGCACAGAATAAATTTTAATAACGCCAAAATTATAATGAAAGAAGCGATAGCATCTAAAAGAAAAAATAAAAGAGGCTTTCTTAATACAATCTAATAAAAATAAATGTATTGCTCATGCATCTGTAGATGTTAGTAATGTATGGCAATCGCTTCTTTGATTTTAAAGAACATAACATAAATAAATATAACATACCTAGGTAAAAATTAAAAATAATCATACAGAAAGCTTGGGGCTTTTTGGTTTTACCTTATTAAGTAATTGTTATCATTATAATGTCATTTTAACAGAACGTCAACGGTTTTTGTAGACGTATCTGTTTTAAAATACTAAAGTGTTCTCGAATAGTTGAATTTAAATGTTTTAAATCGTTTTTTTCTTTATTCTTTGTATTTTTTTGCTTTCGATGACTTCGACGAAAGAGATAAACTTTTCGAAACGTTAAGCATTTTTTTGTTCGTTAGGCAAATTTGTATATCTATAAACCTAACTTCTGACAAGTAGTTTCCGTTTGGGATTAACCCAGAAGTGTTTACAAAAAATAACTATATTTTATTTTGTAGATTTTCTTGCAGTGGCAAAATACCCATATAGGATTTTTGGAGAGATGAATCCGCCACATATGTAAGAGTCTTGTTTTCCGTTAAAAATTGTTTATATTAAATTGTGTTATTTTAAGAAATAATATTTTATTTGAATCTCTAATTGACTTTTTTTGACCGCATGTATAAAATGTCGTTTCCTAGACGATGCGGTTTGCATTGTTGATGATTATTTTGACTGACGTCGCCATTTATCAAAAAATATTAAATTCAGATTATAATTGTGTGGAAAATATTTCTGGGACTGAATAGAAGGAATGAAGTATTATACAGGCGAGTGTATTTTGTTCACTCACGGGCAAAACTGGGATTTGTATGAGAGTAGTTTAATATTATTTAGTTAACAGTTATCACTGAGGTTTAGTAGTAGATAGAGAAGGGTATTTTAGTATTACTTTAGTGTATGTGTGTTTTATAGTAGATAAGTATTTATCAAAGGGCATTTTAATATTGTTTAGTTGAAAGACAGATGTTTATCAAA
Organism: Sitophilus oryzae; assembly: GCF_002938485.1. Classification (NCBI taxonomy): domain Eukaryota; kingdom Metazoa; phylum Arthropoda; class Insecta; order Coleoptera; family Curculionidae; genus Sitophilus; species Sitophilus oryzae. Next base: position 4,202,332 of record NW_022147483.1, on the reverse strand, counting down.
GAGTGTTTTAGTGTTATTTATTATAGATATGTAATGGACAGCTATTTATCAAAGAGTATTTTAGTAATATTTATTGGGTGTGATTTATAATACCTGGCAAATTATCAAATGGTATTTAGTATTATTATTTTGGAGTGTTTTATATTTTTACGTATGACCCAAACTGTTTAACAAAAATAAGCTATGTCGCTTTGTGGCCATCCTTTTTGAGCGTGGGAAAGACGCCTTGTCGCTTAGCTGCGGAACAACAATAATAAGCTATGTCGCTTTGTGGCCATCCCTTTTGAGCGTGGGAAAGACGCCTTGTCGCTTAGCTGCGGAACAACAATAATAAGCTATGTCGCTTTGTGGCCATCCCTTTTGAGCGTGGGAAAGACGCCTTGTCGCTTAGCTGCGGAACAACAATATTATGCTATGTCGCTTTGTGGCTATCCCTTTTGAGCCTGGGAAAGACGCCTTGTCGCTTAGCTGCGGAACAACAATATTATGCTATGTCGCTTTGTGGCCATCCCTTTTGAGCGTGGGAAAGACGCCTTGTCGCTTAGCTACGGAACAACAATAATAAGCTATGTCGCTTTGTGGCCATCCCTTTTGAGCGTGGGAAAGACGCCTTGTCGCTTAGCTGCGGAACAACAATAATAAGCTATGTCGCTTTGTGGCCATCCCTTTTGTGCGTGGGAAAGACGCCTTGTCGCTTAGCTGCGGAACAACAATAATACGCTTTGTCGCTTTGTGGCCATCCCTTTTGAGCGTGGGAAAGACGCCTTGTTGCTTAGCTGCGGAACAACAATAATAAGCTATGTCGCTTTGTGGCCATCCCTTTTGTGCGTGGGAAAGACGCCTTGTCGCTTAGCTGCGGAACAGCAATAATAAGCTATGTCGCTTTGTGGCCATCCCTTTTGAGCGTGGGAAAGACGCCTTGTCGCTTAGCTGCGGAACAACAATATTATGCTATGTCGCTTTGTGGCCATCCCTTTTGTGCGTGGGAAAGACGCCTTGTCGCTTAGCTGCGGAACAACAATAAAAAGCTATGTCGCTTTGTGGCCATCCCTTTTGTGCGTGGGAAAGACGCCTTGTCGCTTAGCTGCGGAACAACAATATTAAGCTATGTCGCTTTGTGGCCATCCCTTTTGTGCGTGGGACTGACGCCTTGTCGCTTAGCTACGAAACAATATTAAAATATTTAACTATTTTATATACTCGATTATGGTGATGTGATCATGTGCGTTTTCCAGTGATGCTCAAGTATATTTTATTTTATAGATTGCAAATTGCGTGATCATAGAGTGAGAGCATTACACAAGTGTCCCGGCATCTAAGGTGAGTTTAGCTTCTTTTGTTTATGTTGTTTGAATATTAAATTGATATTAACACCATTCATATATTATGCTATATAAACAAAAAAAAAATATTATATTTTTCTTACTCGCTCTTACACATAGGTATAGATATTTTTTACAAACACAATTTTCTCCAAAGAATTTTAAAAAATCTTCAACTTAAAGAAAGCTTGCAGACGCTTAAGCCTCGCACATCCGATGATATTATGTGCGGTTTCCAGGCACAAACAACAGCACAAACTCACTTCCGGTGTTTAATGCCGAGTCTGATTCGCATTCATAATACTCGCTTCGCCTCTAAAATATTCCCATTGAAGTGCCAGAGCGGTGCGCCATCTAAAATTCAGTCTATGCGGCGAGCAATGTCTGAAATCTGCGACGGCTCGATGCATATTTCACCGGGCATAATCGATGTCTGATCGAAACGCGTATGAATTATTTTGCATGAGGCGTGAAAGATAAAAAGAAAGGTCAGGTGGTGGGTAGAAAAGTGAAATAATTGAATGATTGCATATAATATCTGTATGCACTTTGATAAAAATGGTTTTAAAGGTAGATTCCGTTGCAAACCAGATATGTTTTTAGGGTTCCGTACACAAAGGGTAAAAACGGGAACCCTATTACTAAAGACTTTGCTATCCGTCCGTCCGTCTGTCACAAAGGTCTATCTTATCGTTATAGCTAGACAGTTGAAATTTTTACAGATAATGTATCTATGTTGCCGCTATAAGAACAAATACTAAAAACAGAATTAAATAAATGTTTATAAATAAAAAAGTACTTTCACTAAACATTATATTTTAAGTAAGAATTTTACGTAGAATCTTCAAGTCCTCGGTGGCCGCGTGGTTAAAGCGTTAGGACTTTACGCTGCTATGACGTTGGAGCCGTAGTAAGGCAGGTTCGAATCCTAGTCAAGGCGACTTCTTTTTAACCGCTTTTTTAAAATTGTAGCGTTTTTTAAACAACTACCACTGCGCACGGCAGCTTTTCATCGGAGAGCAGTCGTAGATAAGGTATTTCACTGGAAAGAAAACTAATTAAGAACAATAAACAAAAAAATAGATATTGGGCGCCAGGCATGTACAGAGAAAGAAAACACAGTTGTATAATACTTAAAACTAATGACTATATTTATTCATGATGAACTCTGATGGTAAATAGCATTGTACAATTTTAATAATTATTATAGTGGTTATTTGTTGAGTAAAACTATGTATGTAAATAATATTAAATATGTTCTAGGAAAAGACTATGAAAAAATACAATGCGTGTAACGTTATAGAAAATATAAGAAAAGTAGCATTACTTTATTTAAATTGTTAAATTTTATGCGGTGTTAAATCTGATGTGTTGGAACCTGTAGATTCTAGAATCTATGTCTCGTTATTCATCTGTTAATATAGCGCAATAATAATGTCCATAGAAAGTAATACTATTACAAGGCGTAATATAATGAAACCTAAAATCTAAATCACATTGTAACTACTGCATCGACATAAATGTTCTTAATAATCTAACCACTAAGTATAGTCTGTACGATATTATTTAAAATGTACGTTACTGTTTAAGACTGAAAATATAGAAAATCTAAAACATAAAAACTAGAACGTAAATCTACACTTAGCTGTTCTTTATGTAATCTTGCTTCAAACAGTAGCAGCGTGAGGTGGTCTCGCATCTCTGTACTCAGCCATCCAACACAACCAAAGGGGCCAGAGTGAAATACGTGTAACGAACTAAAAACGTTACAAAATTTTTACATATTTATTTTTACTTTTTACATATTTATTATTAATTAATACAATTTTTAGTAATGTGTTTCTTCATTTATTTTAAATTACTTATACGCGCATTCAAAATTTCAGCTAAATCGAAAAAAAAGTTTACAATAATATAGTATCTAATGTTGTATAGATAATGAATGGTACGGAACCCTTTGTGCGCGAGTCCGACCCGCACTTAACCAATTTCTTTTTAAATAGTCTAATATCTATATTTTTTTGTCATAATAGACATGACTATGAGTAGCATTTCTTATTAGAAGATACGAACAACAAATAAAGAAGAAGAAAAACGAAAAAACTATAACAAACTAACGGTATGTATAAACCAAAACAAAAACTTGTTGGGATCTGTTATCCATATATTTTCTACTATATTTAAAATTCTTTTTGTATTCCGTTGTAAAACCAAGTTAACCAGGTTGGTAAACTATAATCTAACGATATCCTTATAATTCCATTTCAGATGCTCAGAAACATATCTAATGATTTTATCTAGTTATATTTTGTGATTGTGATTTTACTTTGCTTGATAGGGAAAGGCGTACCGGCAACGCCGCAACAGCACACCGTCGCATTTCTCCCACTCCGACTTAATAAGATCCCTATGCAATTTACTTCCACACGTGTAATTACCGACCCAAAAGTAACTGTTGCCAGAGGCTCTCATGATATGCAGAAGACTGCTCCCCTAACATTTTGCGCTGGATGTATACCATGATAGTAAGACCCATGATTACTTATGGAGCAGTTGCCTGGTACACAAAACTAGAGCAACGGATGGCAAGGCTAAACCTATGCAAAGTCCAGAGACTAGCATGTGTTTGCATCACAGGAGCCATGAGAACCTGTCCAACAGCAGCAATGGAGGTCATTCTAGATCTAACATCACTGCACATTGTCATTGGTAGATATGCCAATGCGACAATGATTAGAATGGTCACTAACGGAATTAGTACTGGGAGAATTGTCAGATCAGGGGCTTGGAACACCCTCAAAAAGGAAATACCCTCCTGCAACTCCCAGTGGACGATATGCCAAGAACGTACAACTTTGACAAACATGTCAATGTAGTATTGAGCAATAAGAAGGATTGGAAGAGCGAAACGCTTGCCCAGCAGTTAAAAGACCATACCATAACTTGGTATACTTATGCTTCCAAAACCAATACGGGAACAGGGATCGAGAGGTGTTTTGGCCGAGAGCTAATTACTCAGAACCAATGGGCACTTACCCTAGTATCCTACAGGCAGAAATCTACGCTATCGAGAGATGCGTACAACTTATCTTAGATAGGAACTATCGGAAACAAGAAATAGCCATCTTATCTGATAGTCAAGTAGCGTTAAAGGCGATCAACTCAGTATCAATCAATTCGAAATTGGTCAAAGAATGCATAGAGAAGCTGAATAAATTAGGCAAAGAAAACAAAGTCCTCCTACACTAGGTGCCTGCTCACCAAGGGATAGAAGGCAATGAAAAGCAAATAATCTAGCTAGGAAAGGAGCGAACACTCCACTAACTGGACCAGAACCGTTCTGTTTTCCAAGTGGTAACCAACTCTAGGCGGAACTCAAGAACTTGGAAGATTCCATCCGCAACCTGGAATGGAAATCTTGCAATGGTCTAAGACACTCGAAGAAGTTTCTGAGGGCTTATGATCAAGAAAAATCACAGATCTTCCTGGGTCTGAGTAAAGAACAATCTTCGGATTGTCACGGGGTTTTTAACAGGACACTGTCTCCTCAATGAACACCCTCAGTAGATTGAAACTAAGGAGAAACGGCGAATGCAGATTCTGTGGGGAAGATGGTGAAACACCAGTACACCTCATCACTGAGTGCGCCGAGACGACAACCATTCGTGCCATGAATTTTGGTACGACTGATATTGGAGATGGAGAACTACCCTCTATAAAACCGTCCCAGATACTGGCTTTTGTCAAAGCCCTGGGACTGTATGATGAGTTATGATTCAAGAAAGGGGGACACAATGGATCTGTAAGGTCGAAGTGATTAACCCCCCTCCCACTCATTCTAAATTCTAAATTCTAAAAAACTGTTGCCAGCACGGTATAGGGATTTATAACGCGCTATCTGGACCTAAAAATACTGGGTTTAAAAAGAAATAAAATTTATAATGTTTTTTTCTATATTCCAGTTCAGTCGCCTTTGCATTTCTTCACCGCCCGTTTCCATATCGATTACCCTAGTTGAATAATTGAAAATTATTCGAAGCCAATATCAAAAATGCATCAATAATTCAGCGATAGATTTCAAGAGCCATTAGACTGACCATCTCCCGATGACCGATGATTAGCATTTAAACGAGCGGCTTCCGTGACCGATCCTCGAGGTTAAACTATATTTTATTTTCCTATTTTTCCTCCTTTAGTTTTTTTCCCGGTAATTCGTAACTTTTATTTAATTAACTATTATTAATTCAGGCTCGGTGGGTGGAAGATGGTCGTTATATTTGCTAGGCATTAACTGGGGGAATTTTGTATAAAGGGTTTTGTGTCTAGTCATTTAAATAATATAGCTTTTCGGTTTCGTTTTTGTTAAGGTTTTCTTGCAAATGAATATGTTAATAATTTATAAAATAAACTATTCGTTTAGACTACTATAACTCCGTTTTTTTCAGGTAAGATTTCGACACACGATGCCAGATGACGTGCCATACCAATCCATTTATTTTACTAAAAAAAGTTTCTACTATTTTTTAAGTTAACTATGGATGGGTTTAAATATAAATCCGTCATTTCAATTTTATTGGTTTGACGGAACGATGAACGACAAACGGACACGTATATGGTACAAAATATCGACATCACGCGATAGGTAAATAATGGATTTTAGTACTGCAGAAAAATAATGTCAAAAGGTACTGGTTTAAAAAAAATAAGATTAAAGTTAATGAATCAACGTTTAAAGTATAAAATTTGGTAAAAGTTATTATTAATAAATTAGTTTGTTCTATTTATGTCGTTTTATTTATTCCTGTGGAATATTACAAATTTGTATTTGTACATAAGTTATATTGACAAATATAATAATAAATGCGGGAAGTTTCTTGAAGCTTGAAAGTAAGAAATAGTTCTTTTTTATATTTTATTGGTATGTAGTGTTTTGTTCTTGTTTGTTTTGTATTAACACATACCGTTTTTTTAGATAAAATAACTCGATTAAATTTTTTCAGTTTTATACAGTTTTTTTCACAATATTTTGAAGTAATCACCTGTAATCACTTATCAGTCAAATTTTAAATATATTAATTTCCTGCTATGCGTTCCAGTTGTACCAACTTATTTCTTTGTAAAATAAAATAAACTACTTTGAAATTAAAATGACAGACACATCTATCACTGTCAATGATCTTGTCATTGGATAGACTATATTGGGTATTGATAACCCCAAAGAACTAGATTATTTTGTTTTATTTTCACAGAAAATGTTTTTTTTGTTTGTCTTTCAGTTTTTCTCAGTTACCGCAGAATTTGTGGAAAGACCATTAAAAAAATATTTAATAAGTTTAAGATTAGGTATCATCAGTATCGTCATTTCCAGCTTGTTCAACCATTGCCAGTTTTGGCATGTTTACGCAAGGCGTTACCTTTAATGTCCCCAAGCAGCATTTGGACGTCGGGACAACGTTGTGTCACGCGACCAAACGTCGGGGCGCAACGTCAGCACAACCTCGTGGCAACCCTAGTCTGCACTAGTTTGGAGAATAATTTTTGGGTCGAAACAACGTTGGATACCGACGTTGGCTAGAAGCCTAATTTAATACAAACTGCAACGTTGTTTAAAATCCTAATTCACAGAAATACAAAACTAAGTCGCGTTTTATCCTAAATTGGGATAATTATAGTTAGAGACATATGTCAGATGGCAGTGAAGGAAAACAAAACAAAAGTATTTAAGTGTGGAGGATGTTTGAAGATCATAATTATTGAAACACTTTAACCGATTCTGTAACTCGTTACCCAAGGCAAAAAAGTTAAACGCAAACAACTTTATTGATAAATGTATTGTTTCTACTTTGAAAAATACTAATGGGCCTTAAAATTAAAGAAGTTTTAAAAATTTTCTTGAATTTTTTTTTTAGTAAAATGCGAATAATTTATTCGCAGTCGAAAAAATTGTTTCCGCGTGTTTTTTAGGGTCAAATATTTCAAGTTAATGTATTCAAAAAGCAGGAATTGCTATTTTAGGAACGAAACATTTACTTATTTAACAACATGGCGGCTTTCACTTTGTTGTTTTGGGAGATTAAGATGGAGTAGTTCGAGTAGTCGCATACTGGACTAATAAAGTCGCAGTTCAGCCTTAACAGGTAGTATACTAGTCGCAAGATTGCCTAATTTAGTCATCCTAGAGTCTAGCTTGTGCCGCCCTCTATAATCTAAATAAACGAGGGAGTGGATAAACTATCGGTAATATATGCCGATGTATATTTAAATTTAGTTTTATATGTACCTTTCTTATGTCCCATTTTAAATAAGTTTTTTTTATAAAAACAAAAACAGCACTGAACTGTCTGACTGAACAGAACAATGAAGTGAAAATTTAAGATTTAAGGTTATGGTTCAATACAGTTGCAAAAAGGTAGTGCCTCGACGTCCTACCAACGTAAGAATAAGGAAATCTAAACAACGTTGGAATAAGTAAAACAGACGACGTTTGCATAACGTTGGAATAGGTCCTGAAACTGACGTCGGAAAACTCTATATTGTCCAACGTTGTAACTACGTTGTCCGAATCACCTAAAGATCACTTAAGCAAAAAAGGTTACAAGACAACGTTTATTCGACGTCGCAGAAGCTTCTACTTTGCTGTAGTACTAGTCCAACGTCGGTACAACGTTATAAAAACGTTTAAATTTATTTTAATACCCAAGGTAGGGAGCTAATTATTTTTTGTAACTAATCCAACGTTGTGTTTAGTAAACATGTGGTCGCAAGTCGTGAAAATGCTACTTGGGTACTTTTCTGTGACTGAAAAGCCCGATACGTGATGTTATTTCTCTCCCGCACTCCGGACGTTAAAAAATCTCATTAGTTAGCCTCTTTACTTTTTTTTGTCGCTGTTAACCGAGCTTACAATATTGCTCCATTGCGTTCGATTGTGCGCTGCTTCCTCCCACTGTTTCTGCATGCTTATCCTCTTTCAGTTTTCGTAGAAAATATCCTTGTACCTTTTGAGTTGTCTACCCGGTTTCCTCTTGCCGTCTAGAAGCTCACCGTAAAAAAGATATTGTGGTAGAAGGTTTTTTTGCATCCTGCATAACGTAACCAGCCCATCTAAGGTGCGTACTCACTAGAGCATTTTGCTCCGAGCGAACCAAACGAGCCGAGCACGCAGAGCCGAATTCGGCAAGCGAATACGTGTTCGCGAGCAAAATTACACAAAACCGAGCGCGCCAAACATTTTCACCGGCTTGTAGGTAGATGCATTTTGCTCAAAGGGGATGCGTTATTCAGTGGGTACGGAGGTTCTTTGCGTTCATGGTGTTCGTCCTATTCGGAGCATTCGCGGCTAAACATTTTCATTGTTTTGATTTTTCTTTGCTCAAACGAAATGGAGTGGAATAGAGAAAAAAATGCCTTCAGTTAATAGACATTTATGAACAATATCAAGTGCTTTGGAGAGAATCCACAGGATGGATTATACTATAATAAAGTTAAGAAGTTTGATGCGTAGAGGCAGATAGATGATGGGATGTGTTTCTGGAGAAGCAAAGGAAAATATTGAAATACTTCTGGCAAGTTTAAGGGAGAAGGCGAAAGGAAAAAAATCTATAGGAACGGGAAAAGGTACATTTACACAAGTTATAACGAATATAACAATGAAGCTTGTTTTTTAATGGAAAGATTTGGCAAATGTCACATGATTTCTAACATAGCTGTAAAGAAGCAACCACGTGAAAAATGTCAAATTTTTATTAAAAAAAACAAGCTTTACAGCTTGTTTTGTATAACGAAAAAAGCACCAGCAGCGATAATAGCGTCTTCCGGATCCATTAACACACTCGATGCAGAACGCTAACCTAGAAATTGGGTATTTTCATGTTTTTTTGTAAACTGTGAAAATGAGAGCTTATATACCTATAAATCTGATGGCAACATAAAAAAAATATTTCAAAAAGTATTTCAAGAAAAAAAAATACTCAAAATTCAAACGCCCGAAATTGGCGCTAAAATAGGTTATCCCAAGGTTGAGGCCGTATGACGTCATGCCGCATATAAACAGTGAAGCGATGTCAACTTTGTTCATGTTTTTAAATTGAGTTCTGTGTGTTTTAGACTTTTAAGACTAAATTAAGACTTTATTTTCGTGGCTAGAAACAAAAACATGCATAACCAGAGTTTAGTAAGACCATTTTCAAGTGTTTGAGTGATTACATAGGTAAATTCCTATGTACAGGTCTCAGAATAGTGGTGTTTTGTGCCCCGTTGTACAAGCACATCTGTAAGTACGCCAAACAAACTCTTTGTGCGTGGGCTTCAGGATTATGGGCGTAAGAAACTATGGTTCTCAGCAGCTAGACGTGAGATGCCCAAATCAAAAAGTGATTTTTTCTGTTATGAAGACCACTTTAAAGTAAGTTAAAAATGATGTTATATCTTCCATCTCCAACTGATATTTTTTTTATTTAGCACAAACCCAGTACAGCAAGCTCTTACCTGGTCAGAATATAAAAAATGCAACACTTTGAAATATTTAGTGTCATCAACACCAGACGGTTTGGTTTGGTTTGGTATAAAACAAATGTGAAAATATGTATTAACCTATTAGTTTTTAGTTTTGTAATTTAATATAACGATTAAAGTGTAAATAGAAAATGTAAATATTAACTAATTAGATTATAAACAACATATTTTTTAGTAAATTAAAACACCTTTAACTTTTCAAACATTTATTGACAACTTACAAAAAGCTTAGGAAATACAAAATTTTTCCAGTTTTCTATAGCTGCTGCCGTAAGCTCATTAGCCAACTGCTCGTCAAAATCAATTTCCAAAATTTCTACATTATTTGATTCTTCAAAATCTGGAGATGCAACACAAAACAACCCTTTTTTTATTAGCACACAATATTTGCAAATGAAGCTGTCCCTTAAATTTAGCTGTAATATTATTGTCTTTTATATAAGTGTTTTTATTTTTTACACTGCTAGGACACTTAATTTCCACAACGTAATCTTTTGAGATACCATCTGGTGAGGCTCCGAGGACATGCAACAAAGGCATTGTAAAAAAACCGCACTCTTGAAATTTACACTTTACTTTTTGTTCGGCACACTTTAACACTTTTTTTTCTAATAGTCTTCCCCTCTTCATGAATTGGTTGTCCCTCATTTTGTAAGCACGGTAAGCACCTATTATTGATTCTACTAAAGTGCCCTCTGGAGTTTTGCAATGTGCAACTTCAAATATTTTGGAAGCTGTGATTCGTCCAAATCGAAGCTCATGCCATAAGGGGCTTTTCGATTGAGCTCTCGTCTTCTTTTCTGCTTCAGAACAAAGAGAGTTGTTCATTTCTGACACAGCAAATTTTATGAAATCGACACACTCTATACCGCCCTTGCTTTTGAATTGCAACATTACCTTATATAATGACAGTTTATCAAATGAACTCTTCATATGTCTCAGAAGTATATTTTAACAGATGACCTGTCCACTTGGAACTTTCTCCAAGACTAGTTAGCGAAATGAAAGAACATCACAAACTGGAGGGTTGACAGTTTTTTTGGAAAAGTCCCTGGTTGTTGTGAATTTCAGTGATGTTCCTACACCAGATAACCGTGGTTTTTTCCAATAAGAAGTAACTTCTGTTGGTGAAGGTTCTTCTGTCCGGCGATGCATCCACATTAGAAATGCAAGAGCATGCTTACAACCACCTACGAGAAATAAAACAAAAAAATTAAAAAATGTCAATGGTGGCCTGTATATTAAATTAGTTACCTGCAGCTGCTGCACAGTCTTTGCACTCGACGCTTAGAATAGTTTCGTTGGCTTCATCAACTTTAAAACAAACAACATAATTTTTTAGAACGGATTCTATGCTCCGGGCAAATCTTTGCATTGCACAGTACAGAATGGACCTTCGTTTAAGCTCAACATATCCAACAGCACTGTCTCCATATTCTTTACGAGACGCTCCTAAAATAATAAATAATTACATTAGTATGGAAATAAAATGAAATTATTACAAGCCCTGCCTATTACCTGCAGGACTAGTAAAACAAGATAACCTCAAACGCTTTTTGAATCTTTTAGGTATTATAATATACCTAGGAACAAAAAGGCAATTACTATTTTACATAAATGAGTACTTACATTGCTGCTTTTGCACCTTTAATTTCAGCTGAATTAAAACATTCGTCCTTTTTTATGTATTCCATTACCATGAACATATCTACAGAAGGTAGATTGTTTATGGAAGCTTTTACAAATCCTTCGGCAGCCATAACTAATTAAAAACACTATTTTACTAGGCAGAATAAAACAAATTATTAGATTTCGTCGCAATTTCACTTCTACACAAAGCTAAAACCACGCTGAACAACAAGTCGATGTTAACAACCAGGACGGCGCCGTGTTTATATGCGAAGTGACGTCACAGCCAATGAGCGGTCGTTTCGTGGCCCTTTTAAATTTTACCGTTGGGAAGGCTTTTTGATACCTGAAATTTTGGGCACTGGGTCTTTTATATGATTTTGTAATATCATTAAATTTATTTGAGGGTTGGTCCCTACAAATTTTGATGTATTTCGCTTGATTTAAGATATGTTGCAAATACCTAATTCAAAGCGCGAATAAAAATTAAATACAACTGAACGTGGGAACAAGCACTCTGAACATCGCGATCTTTTCCTTATTGAGTTCGTTCGTGCGCGCTCGGCTCGCTAGGTTCGTTCGAACCAAAATGCTCTAGTGAGTACGCACCTTTAAGCGGGATTTAGTAATCATGACTTCAACACTCTCGCAACTGGCTATTTCAAAGATCGATGCGTTTGAGACATGGTGGAACCATTTGATTCTTAAGAGTTGTCTAAGGTATCTCTGTTGCAACTTGTTTAATGCGTTCATGTGTCGGATGTACGGCACCCACGTTTCGCTTCCATATAACATGGTGGAAATTATTATTGCTCGGTACACTGCAAGTTTCGTTTTTGTGCTCAATTCATGATTGTAGCAAACCCTGTCTTTTAATTTCCAGAATGCTCTTGAGGCGCTGCTAATCCTGTGCTTAATTCTAGAGTCGATATTGGCCTTTTCCGAAATCAAACTGCCGAGGTAACTGAATTCCGCTACATATTCCAATAGTTCTTCTCCGGTTTTTATAGCATTGTTCTGACCTTCCGGTGTGTAAAGAAGCCCTGTATGACATTCTTCTTCTTAAGGTGCCGTGCTGATTCCTGCGTAGGCGTTCATCTTTTTCTTCCTCATCAGATTGTTCTATTAACTGCAGCTACTTGGAGTGCTTGGAAGTCCTGTATGCCTGTCCAATGACGAATATTTCTCAGCCAGGATAGCTTCCTTCTGCCTATTCCCCTTTGCCCCCTCTCTATTTTTACCCTGGAGAATCAGACGCTGAAAGTGATAGCGTTCTCCACGTAGTATGTGTCCCAAATAGGCTATTTTCCTCTTCTTGATGATTTCGAAGAGTTCACGTTGCTCCAGACCAGCCCCTCTGAGAATGTCTTCATTCCTCACACGGTCGACCCAGGGCACTCTTAGCATTCGTCGTAGGGTCCACATTTCGAAGGCTTCAATTCGGTTTATTGTTGCTACCTTCAGTGTCCCTGCTTCCACACCATATAACAAAACGGACTAGACATAGTACTTCACCATTCTGTATCTAAGGCCGAAGTTCAAGTTCCTATCTGTGAAATCTTCGCAGTCTCAGAAAAGTAGATCTTGCTTGTTCGACCCTGCATTTGATCTCCTGATCTGGATCCCACGTTTCGTTAACCATGCATCCCAAATATTTAAATTGGGTGACCTGCTTGATGACCTCTCCATTTAAGTAAATTCTGGTGTTCGGAATATTGTTTCTGCTAACAGCCATAAATTTTAGTTTTTGTAGTATTTATGTTTAAACCCAGTCTTTGGATTTCATTGTTAACCTTATTTAGAAGGGTTTGGAGATTATTTGCATTGTCTGCCAATATCACTGTGTCATCCGCATATCGGATATTATTAATTGGAATGCCATTTATTTTCACACCAATGGGACTATCGGAGATTGACTCAGTGAATGCTCTGTGTAACATACATATTATTCTAAATTAAACGATACCTTATAGAAAAAATTATGCTTCACTTCATAATAAATTCAAGTAGCAACATTATTTATGTGAAAATTACATGGTAAAAATAACTCGATAATAAATAATGTCGTTTGCATCGAAAATGTAGGCCGCTAGTGAAATAAATCATCACGTGTCCGTTCGGTTTTTGCCCTTCGTCAAGGGATATGATTATTTCATCGGCTAAATTAGTTTTTACTAGTCCATAAACTTGGCTTTTATTACTTTTTGAACGAAACGGCTTGCCTGTCCTGTGTCTTTATTACCCCTAGCTCGTCAAATCGATTTCGTGAGGGTTATGTTTCATTTCCGGCTTAAAAAAGAAATTAAATTTTGTTTGAAACAGAATTAGCAAAAAAATAAAAACCAGAAACTCATTTTTTTTATTTTTTAAAGTCCATTTCACTAGTCCGAAAAAGTAGCAAAATAAGCGTTTGGCATTTAACGTTATATGTAAAACTGGCTAGGTATTTTTACACAAGTGAAAAAGAAAATTAAAGAAAATAGATTATACTATATCCGTATTGTAGCACATTTTTAGACAATTTCTTTATTTTTAAGGTTTTGATGGTCAAACATCAGCAAAATATTCCTTATGTTTGGACTAATTTTTCTCGAAAATAAAGACATAATTTAAAATTTCGTTACAATACGGTAATAGATTGAAGTTTTGTGATTACAGTGATACATAATTTTTATGGTTTTGTAACAAATTGCTCGCTATTTTATGGCAAATGCTGAAGCTCTGCAAACCTTTCTCAAGCCTTAATCAAAGCACGTGTGTTTGGAATTTTGGATATAGCTTAACACGACAGGATCTGGCTAAGCCTTAGGCAGGTTTCTGAAATATAATACCGGGTGTTGCATCGTCGGACGGGACATAGGAAATCCCATGTAAATTTTAATGGGGTCAATTATTGGCTTCCCTAATTATTTTAGAGAATAATTCAATTTAGGTTTATTGAAGAGCACTAAAACCCACATTCAAAAGAATAACTTTAGATATTTTTGAATAGCTCGTTTACGAGTTATGGCCGATTTCTTTATAAATATTTCTCCTTTCTTATGGCCCTGTATTTACTTATGAGCACCAGTCAAGGTAAAAGATAACTGTCAAATGAAGTTGTCATTTCAGAAATTTACCTATTTAGTGCTTTATTATTATTGAAAACTCATTCCTACATCGGAAATCTTAAAGATGTATTTACAAATACAAATTAATATGAATTAAAGTAAAATAAAGTAATCAATTACAAGGTTAATTACAGTATTATTACAATATTCAATAACGTATTAATTTAGGTTCTATTAAATTGTTAGAACTTTAGGATTTAAAAAGATGTTCAAATATTCCTCCATCGACTGCTAGACAATAACTCAGGCGATCATAAAATTTTCTTCTTACATTCGCTAGTTGGTAAACTGAAATTCTATTGCATTCGGCAGAAATAGCATTTTTTAACTCGTCTAGATTTGGGTATTTTTTATCCTTGTATATCCTGTTTTTTAAATGGCCCCAGAGAAAGAAATTATTTGGCGAAATATCAGGAGACCTTGCTGGCCAATTTACTGTATGATTTAGGCCAATAACGTTTCGTTCAAACTATTGTCTAAATATTCCCGAACAGCCAGGGTACTATGTGCCGGGCAGCCATCCATTTGGTACCAAACTTCCTGATTTTCCTTAGCGGCATCATGTAAAGCAGGTAAAATATGATTTTCGAGTAGTTCCAAATAATATTCTGCATTTAAATTTCGCGTAAGAAGTAATATAATGGCCCGATAATATTGTGTCCGAATATCCCTGCCCAAACATTTACTTTCTGTGGATATTGCGTCCTTGTTTCGACAAACCTGTGTTGGTTTTCTTTGTTCCAATATCGATAATTTTGAACATTGGGTTCATTATTTAAGGTAAACGTGCATTCGTCAGTGAAACATATGTTTTTTAAAAATTCGCTATCCGTGTTTGCTCTTTCCATCATATCAAAACAAAACGCCTGCCGCCGTATTTCGTCCCCATCTCTTAGCTCTTGGTGCTTTTTATATTTGAAGGAATAGTATTTATGTCGTTTCAAAATTCGAAACGCTGTAGTGGGATCTATTCCTATTTCGTCCTCAAGTTTTCTTATGCTGATCTTTCCATCGTTCTCTTCCACGCACAATAAAACTTCCAAGTCGGTATCACTTCTTGCATCTTCTCTTTGTTCCTGCCTTGCTTCATATCTGCAATTATTTATTAGGGTACCTTTGATCTCAAATCTCTGGATATTCCTTGCGATTGTAGATTTTCCAGGGATTTTCCAGTGATTTTCCAGGTATCGGTCTATTCGGATACAGAGCAGCAAACATATCCGACACCTTTTGATAACTATTTCCTTGATAATACCATTTAATCATCAATACTTTTTCTTCGGTAGTGTAATTCATGGCTAATATTTTCGATGTAGGTATGAGTTTTTAATAATAATAATAAAGCACTAAATAGATAAATTTCTGAAATGACAACTTCATTTGACAGTTATCTTTTACCTTGACTGGTGCTCATAAGTAAACAGGGCCATAAGAAAGGAGAAATATTTAAAATGAAATCGGCGATAACTCGTAAACGGGCTAATCAAAAATATCTAAAGTTATTCTTTTGAATGTGGATTTTAGTCCTCTTCAATAAACCTAAATAGAATTATTCTCTAAATTAATTAGGGAAGCCAATAATTGACCCCATTAAAATTTACATGGGATATCCTATGTCCCGCTCGACGATGAAACACCCGGTATATATTTCCTTCGGCCATACACCCGCTTTAACCGACCACTGAGAGCGACCCGAACAGTACAGCGTAATAGACTCTTAAATAAGGATATTCGAATCAGGATATAAGAATTTCATGAGGTAACAAATACGAAAAAATTATACGAAAAAAAATGTCTTCTTGAAAAGCGAATAACAAAAAAATAAAGCTATTAAGATGAATCAAAACACAAACTATTGAGGAAATAAACGCCCAGACGAGAGAGGGATTTTTAAATTCCTTGCTTTATTAACGTACTTCACAGGGTGTTGCAAACTTTCACCAAAATATCAACATTTTGTTTTCCCTCGTATAATTGACAGATGGCAACTTTCATTTTTAATTTGGAAAGAGATACCAAAAGTCAAATAATTTAGCTCCAAATGGCTTACAGAAACAAAAAAATCGTTCCACTTGAATAAAATATAATAATATTAAATTTAAAATACACCAAAATTTTGAGGTACAAAATGTCGTAAGGCTGACAAAATGCCACAAACCAATTTCGAACTCCTGCAAAATAATTAATTACACAAGTTTACAAATTCCACTTTGTCAACTTTCGAACCCGAACAGATGAGACGATTCTTAACATTATTTGATGCCCTGAACTCAGATCTTCAATCCGTTTATCAATATTGGCTCTAGTTTTCGAGTTCGCGCATGGCAGTAGCACTGCGCTCTTATAACGGCCCGGGTAGTTGACGCACGGTCAGTTGACGACGTTGCATTAAACATCATTGGATTTGTATTGCGATTGTGCTGCGGAACGTGTGAGAATGCAGAGAGAACGTTGCAAAGTCGATTCAAAGCCTCAATCGCGAAGGACCGGCTTTCAAGTACTTAACCAAGTTGTTTCCGAAACTGTCATACGCAAAAATCAAAGAAGGAATATTTGTCGGACCTAACATTCGAAAACTAATGGCTGACGCAACGTTTACAAAATGTTTAACGCTTGATGAAGCAGCAGCATGGACATCGTTTCAAAGTGTTGTTTACAACTTTCTCGGTAATCATAAATCACCGAATTACAAGCAACTAATCGACAATTTGTTGCAAAATTACCATAAGATTGGAGCTCGAATGTCTCTCAAGATACATTTTCTGCATTCACATCTTGATTCTTTTCCACAAAACTTGGGCGACACGAGCAAGGAGAGCGGCTACACCAAGATATAGCGAAAATCGAAAGGCGATACCAAGGATTTTGGGACGAAGGCATGATGAGCGATTACTGTTGGACCCTAATCCGTGAAACAGATCCCAAGCAGTATACAAGACTCAGTTCAACCTCTGTTCATTTCTGATTTATATTGTTTAATTCAATAAATGACCGTTAACGATCGAAAATAGTAAAATAATGAATTTATTGAATATTTCGAAAACTAGAACCAATCTTAAAAAATGGACTGCTGATTTGGATTCAGCTCGAAAAATTATCTTAGAAATGGCTTTTAGTTGCTCAGGTCCAAAACCGTGTATACTTGTGTTATTATTAACTTTCCTATTTTTCGTTATATGTAGCTGATATGGATAAGGAATTACAGTTTTCTAAATTGCAGCAATATGCGGATGATTCTCAAATTTATTGCAGAATAGATACTAATAATTTGGCACAATTTCAGTTAAATTTTAACGACGATCTTAATAAAATTAATAAATATGCTCTAGATCATAATTTGAAATTAAATGCCGGTAAATCTTGTGTTATAGTATTTGGTAGTGATATAAACAAAATTACAAATACGGCTGGTGACATGAATATCCATATAGATAATGTTGCGATACCCATTGTTACAGAGACTAAAAATCTTGGAGTTTATTTTGATTCAAAGCTTTCATTTCAGGCACATATAACTACTAAATTAAAGGCTGCTTATATACGGTTGAAGAATTTTTCGTCTCTTAAGAAATATATATCATCAAAGACTAAGTATCAATTATGTGACACACTTATTTTATCTTTATTTGATTATGGCGATGTTGTTTATGGTACATCCATAAACGCTAGATTCTCTAGAAAATCCAAATACTTCAAAATTCGTGTCTACGGTTTTCTTTAACATTCTTTTTAGAGATCATATAACGCCACATCTTAAAAATTTATCTATTTTATCCATCACTAACAGACGACAATTTCATTTAATGACATTCATTTATCGAATTTTAACTACAGAGCAGCCTCCCCTATTTGTTCTCATTGTTTCACTACGTTGACCATGATCATTCGACTAGACAAGTGCATTATTTTAAAATTCCTCAACACCGAACAGCTAACTTCCAAAAATCTTTCAGTTTCATAGCGCCACATTTGTGGAATAATATTTCTAATAACTTTAAATTTCAATCCTTTACAGATAATAAAAGACAAATTAAAAATCATTTACTAAATTCTAATATTTAATTTTCTAAATTAAATATTATAATTTCTTCGACTGATTTTTGAGATCTTGTTCTTCTGATATGCCCGTCATTGGTTGATGTTCCGGTTTTTACACTGTTTCATTATGCCTCTCTGCTTATCTCCGCTCATCCCTGATAAAATTATATTTTCATTTTTTTTTATATAATTTTAATTTTTTTAATTTTGTTTATTTTTTTTTTGTATTTGGGGTCGCACCACTCTGGCACTTTGTGCCATTGTATCGGTTTTTTAATCGCGGTGCGATCCCTTTAGACACACATTTATTAATACTAATATTATTTTGTAAAACTTAATGGGGTCTAATAAAAAAATTTGAATTTATATATTTGATTTCAAAAATCATCCGATGACAACAAAACGAAACAATCTAGCATTTAAAATAGCCACCCTTGTCAAAATATGAAAATAAATTAAATGGCGGTTTTTCGTATATATACGTCACATCGCTAACTTGACAGACCGGTGGGGAAAATGAATGTCCCCGCTGCAGTATAATTGAAAGCCAGAAATGTTTCGGAACGGTGGCGTTGTGTGCGTGTATCTGAAGAAAAAAGAGACCATTCATATCAATTTGTGGCCCTGTACGGATACCGTGCGGCACAGGACCGTATTCAGGACGTTTCGCAGTGGCGTCGAGTTAAATATTTACGAAGACAACGGAGAAAGTGTATCAATTTAGTGGAGTACAGTTTTGTTTAAAGATGTATTAGATGGTGTTGTATTTATATAATAGAGATAGAATTCTTTATCATTATTTATTATATGAACATAAAAAATGTGATAAAGTTGAAATATACAGGGTGTTCCAAATTGTATTCCTGAAACTTCGGCAGCGTATTTTATAGATAAAAATAAATAAAAAACTTTGTATGAATTTATGATCTAAAAGGCTTCGTTTTGCAGATACAGGGTGTAGGAGTTTTATTTTTATTTCTTTTTTTTCCAAATATTGTCTGAACTAACGTCAAGAATTGGTGTCCGGAAGTTTCTTGACATGAGAAATTTATGTCAATATGACCCCCACTTATAGAGAACGCCACCTACATATTTTTTTAACTGGTTTGAAGACTAATAACTTTTCGTCCGTACCTGTATGAAACAACTGAGTGAAAAAATATACATTTCTGCCGTTTTTTACGTAAAAAAGGTCTCTTGATAAGAAGCGTTACGCGTAATTGTTCTAGAAATATTTGGAATCGAAATAATCAATGCATTGTCGACAAATAATATTGAACATACTGAGATACTTACTTGGTTTTATTGGTTTTATATCTTACTACTTTGGTAGTTTTATACTTGGTAGTTTTATATTTTTGACCCATCTACACGCTACACCCTACATTCTACATTCTACATTCCATATTCTACATTCTACATTTTGCATCCTACAATCTACATTATAGACTCTATTATATACATTATGCATTACACATTCTATAATCTACAATATACTCATAAATTATACATTCTACACTTTCTACTCTACAGTCTATAGCCTATTTCTACATTCCACATTGTACAAATTCTACACTCTACATTCTACATTATTATTACAGATAGTCAAAAAATTCCTCGGCAATATCGACATACTACATTCTACACTTTGCACTCTACATGCTACATTGCACACCCTACACTCTACACTCTAGATCATACACCTCACATCCTACGACCTACACTCTACACTACATCCTACGCTCTACATTCTACGCTCTAAATTCTACACTCTACATTCTACATTCATAACTACCTACATGGAAAAAAGCCAAATTTAATTATTGTAAGATAGTAAAAAGTACCTCGGTATTATCAAACCTACATTCTACATTCTACACTCTCGAATCGAAATAATCAATGCATGTCGTCATTGACAAATATTGAACAAGTCGACTAGATACTTACTTGGTAGTTTTATATTTTTGACCCATTTTACACTCTACATCCTACAATCTACACTCCGTCTTCTACATTCTACATTTTGCATCCTACAAGCTACATTCTAAACTCTACATTATGTATTATTTTTTTTATATATATACAATATAATCATACATTATACATTCTACAATTTCTACTCTATAGTCTACAGTCTAATTCTACATTTCACATTGGACAAATTCTACACTCTACATTTTGCATTATTATTACAGATAGTCAAAAAAATTCCTAGGTAATATCGACATACTACATTCTACATTTTACACTCTACATGCTTCATTCCACACCCTACACTCTACTGCCTACATCATACATCTCATCCTACGAGCTACACTCTACACTACATCCTACGCCATACATTCTACGCTCTATATTCTACACACTACATTCTACATTCATAACTACCTACCTGGAAAAAAGCCAAATTTAATTATTGTAAGCTAGTAAAAAGTACCTCGGTAATATCAAACCTACATTCTACACTCTACACCCTTTATTGTACATTCTACATTCTACATTCTACATTCCACATTCTACATTCTACATTCTACATTTTACATTCTACATTCTACATTCTACATTCTACATTCTACACTCTACTTTCTACATTCTACATTCTACATTCTACATTCTACATTCTACATTCTACATTCTAATTCGACATTCTACATTCTACATTCTACATTTTACATTCTACATTCTACATTCTACATTCTACATTCTACATTCTACATTCTACATTCTACAGTCTACATTCTACATTCTACATTCTCATTCGACATTCTACACTCTACATTCTACACTCTACTTTCTACATTCTACATTCTACATCCTACATTCTACATCCTACAATCTACATTCTACATTCTTAATCCTACATCCTACATCCTACATCCTACATCCTACATCCTACATCCTACATCCTACATCCTACATCCTACATCCTGCATCCTACATTGTACATTTTACAAGCTACAATCTACATTCTACACTCTACAATCTACACCCTACACCCTACACTCTACATTCTTATCTACCTACCTGGAGAAAATCCAAATTTAAGTATTGTAAGATACTAAAAAGTACTTCGGTAATATCTATATCTTTTTGAAATTTTCCCGTGTTTAAAACTAAACAAAAAACGTCAACATTCTACATTCTACACTCTACACTCTTAACCAGCTACCTGGAGAAAATGCAAATTTAATTATTGTAAGATAGTGAAAACTACCTCGGTAATATCTATATAAATTTTAAACTTCCTAGTCTGTAAAATTATCCATCCAGTCCTGGACAGCAAGCAGCTTCTTGATCCCTTTCCTCTCTTTGCCTCTGGATCGGACAAGCTGTCA
Organism: Sitophilus oryzae; assembly: GCF_002938485.1. NCBI lineage: Eukaryota > Metazoa > Arthropoda > Insecta > Coleoptera > Curculionidae > Sitophilus > Sitophilus oryzae. The sequence goes on along the minus strand of NW_022147483.1, from coordinate 4,180,384 downwards.
AATTGAAAAGCTCGTTACGCTGGATGCCGTTCGCCCGTAACAAGCTGCCGGGGGACAAATGGTGGGGAGGTCGGAGGTCACCGTTTTTCATACGCGCCGCCACTGTCACAGCGGAGCGCCGGGATTGAAAATTCATTTTTTAGCTGGTCATTTGTCAGCCGCAAAACCGAATCAGGACGTTACGAATGTCTGAATCGGGAGATCTGGAATAGGGTGTGCTACTATTACTTAAAATTATTTATGTAATTTTGTATCAATATCATTATTTAAATCAAACTCCCCACACAGGTACAATAATATTTCTTCCTATATTTCCCCTACTTCATGTTCCTAGCTCTTCCCTTAAAATACTGCTTTATATTATAACTAATTAATACAGGTGCCGGTAAACTATATATTTTAATTTGCTTGGCAGAAATGATGAATGTTCGCTTCTTGCGTTAAGCCCTAGGGTAAACGTTCAGCTTCTCCTATAGTCCTTCGAGGTTTTAAGGGCATTAGTACAGTAACTGCCTGAACATAGTAAAGAAATATTTTTTCTTTTGTTTTCAATTTAATCATCAAAACACTTTTTTTAAATATACAGGTAGGAGTAGTTATTTAACTCACAGACTTTTTAAATATACGGTTAATATATAAGCTAGTTTTTTCAGATTTTTATTATTTACTAGCGTGTACCAGCGACTTCGTTCGCGTCGAATTAATCAATTGTAATGGTGATGATAAAGCAAAGCAAGAATTCCCATTAACATACAAACTGGATAAAATTTTCTCACATTTATGTCAGCATGAGAAAAAACAATATGGCGATATTATTATATAACTTGGTAATATTTGAGGGGTAGTTTCATCTCTTTTAAGCTTTTTACGTCAAGCAGTTTAAGCAGAATCGTGGTTAAGAAATTACCCAACTTTTTGGAACACCCTGTATGATTTTTTAAAAAATTTCAAAATATTTAAAAAAACTAAATAAATTATGCTGGTCCAAGCGTTTTCCCGAAAGACTAACCGTTTTTTAAATAACAAATATTGCAATATTTGAGGGGCGTTTTCGCCCTCTTGGAATTTGAGATTCGAGAAACCCCTCCTTATCGAACCTCTACACCCCAGAGTCAATCCGTTTGACAAAAATCAGGTTTAAACGTCAAGCAGTTTAAGCAGAATCGTGATTACTCAATGGTCATATTTTATGAAACACCCTGTATAAATTTATAAAAAATCTTAGAATATGTAAGACAACAAAATAAAATATACGTGTTTAAGAGTTTTTCCGGAAAACTCACCGGTTTTTAAATAAAAAATATTTTAATATTTGAGGGATAGTTTCACCCCCTTAGAATTTGAGTTTCGAAAAATCCCTTCTTACCGAATCTCTACACCCTAAAGTCAATCTGTTTTCCAAAAATCAGCATTTTACGTCAAGCGCTTTAAGCAGGATCGTGATTAATCAATGACCAGATTTTTCGAAGCACCCTGTATACATTTTTAAAAAATCTTAAAATATGTAAAAAAACAATATAAAATATACGTGTTTAAGCGTTTTTTCGGAAACTTGACCGTTTTTTAAATAAAAAATATTGTAATATTTGAGGGGTGGTTTCACCCTCTTGGAACTGGAATTTCGAAAAATCCCTTCTTATCGAACCTCTACACCCTAGAATCAACCTGTATGCCAAAATTGAGCTTACGTTGAGTGGTTTGAGCAGGATCGTGATTAATCAGTATGTTAGTCACTTAAGGATTCTACCGTATGATCGAAAAAAAACGGCGTCCAGTTGGCTTGGAAATGACGATCGATGACATTTCCCATATAATTTTACATATAAAATGACAGCGATTTTCATTTCATAGCCATCGCTGACGCCGTTTTTATTCGATCATACGGTATATATTAGTATAGATTACGCCTTAACTTAACAATTTACAACCATGTCTCAAATATATCGGTCCTTGATAAAGCTAGCTACGAGAGCTGACCGCTAAAGAGGCAATAAAGTAATGAAATTTTTGAATGTCCGGAGTGCGGAAGAGAGATAACATCACGTATCGGGTTTTCAGTCACAGAAAAGCACATGAAAGAAAATGCCATGCGTAAGCATGATGCCTATCAAATACTCGTCAACGAGTAATGGCAGTAAGTAAGCCATCATCATCATTCTCATCTTATTCCAATTATGGTGTTTCTTCCCTAACGTGTTTAGATACTTTCTTTGTAGCTGGGCCCATTGTTGTCTATTGTTGGCTATGCGGGCCCAAGTTATCCCAAGTCCCATCTCAGGTTTGGTCTTCCTCTAGGTCTCTTAATAACTAAGTAAGTAAGTAACAAAAAATATCAGAAGTAATCGGATTTTTTTTAGATTCTACACTCTACAATCTAAAATATACAGCTACGCTCCGCATTCTACACTATATAATCTACATTCTACACTTGTCATTCTACACTATAAATTCCACATTATACATTCTACACTATACATTTTACACTATACATTCTACATTATACATTCTACATTCTACATTTTTAACTACCTGGAGAAAATCCAAATTTAATTATAGTAAGATAGTAAAAATACATCGATAATATAGTCTGTAAAACGAATAACTTTGAATTTGACAGTTCCCGCGGGCTTTTCTAGTGTTAATTTTATTAGGTTAGCAACTTGCGGCCATGCTGACGCAATGCCGTCTCTAATAGAACAGCCTCGGAGCGAGATTTATGACGTCACGCTAGTTAGATACTACGGATTAACAAGTTGTAGAATACATGGAAAACATAATTATTCCTCGTATTTTTCGTTTGTATTTTAAAAATGATATAGTTTACATGAAATATACATAATATACAGTTAATAAATACAATATATATATATATATTATATATAGTATATGTATTACATATACTATATATAATATATATATATACATACCTATTTATAATAATAAATACTTTGGCAGATAAACTATGAACCATACAAATGCAGCAAATGTTTTACAATATGGCTGAAATCGTACTCCATAGTCAATGTAGATAGTTTTTGTGTTAAGAATAACAATTTAAAAAAATATGTGGTCATCTTTTGACAAGTTTATATTAGTTTATTAATTGCAGTAAACATTATAATATATAAATAAATTTTGTGAATGCAAATAATAATACATCACTATTAGTAGATATTGAATGTTTTTTGTTAAATTAGATCGATTATTTCACAACCAAACCCAAACCCAAAATTCAAAATATATTTTACATTTTACCCATTATCTTATGTACCACCTATTCATTATTTGTATATTGTAAAACATTTGCTGCATTTGTATGGTTCATAGTTTATTTGCCAAAGTATTTAATACTATAAATAGGTATATATTATATTGTATATATTAACTGTATATTATGTATATTTCATGTAAACTATATCATTTTTAAAATACAAACAAAAAATACGAGGAATAATTATGTTTTCCATGTATTCTACAACATATTTATTAATCCGTAGTATCTAACTAGCGTGACGTCATAAATCTCGCTCCGTGGCTGTTATATTAGAGACGGCATTGGTCTAATATTTAGAAATGTCAAAAGCTGATGACATTTTACTTTTGTCAATTATGACATTTCGTGTAGATTTTTGCAAGAAGAGGAAGAACTGTCACTTGTTTTATTATTTTCCTTTTCTATTTCACGAAAGTAAAAAGAGGTACCTATCTGATTCGTTCGGGCATTCAATTTAAAGAATATTAGTAATTTTTTTGACAGAGGGATTTTATATTTGCCATGTTGGTAAAAAATAACGGTCAATATTCAAAGTTATTCATTTTATAGACTATATCTATATCTTTTCGAAACTTCCCCGTGTTTAAAACTAAACACGGGTGTATACCTCGAGTACAGAATTAATATTTCCCTCCAATGGCATGTCTACCTTGCTAAAAACAATAATTAATATTCGCTGATATACAAAGTAAGCAGAACAAAAACGAAACTCTTTACCAAATAAGAGGGAAAAAATGTATCGGGACCGAACGACCCGAGCGTACGTCAAGGAAAACAAATGTCCGGCTTGCATGCTCCGAATTTAATTAAAATATTAAATAATGAGCGGTTAAATCGAGGGGGAAACAACTTTTCCATCACGAGCAAAGGGTGGGGCTCGGCGAAAAGAAAAACTCTTCAATTATTTTCGTTTTTCATTATCTCAGAATGGTTGAAATCAATTTTAACAGTCGCTGAAGCAGAATCTGATTGATAATATTATAGAATCTGTCCGAACCGAGGATACATGACAATGACTGTTACTGTTATTGACTGTTAAAGTCTTAATATTTTTTCGATTTGTTATAATTTTCTTCCTAGTATTTTTAGTGGTTCGAATGAAATTTTGAGGGTAAAAGTTACTATAAATGCGACATATTTTAAAACTGAAAAAGAGTCGATATATTCACCAGGTGCTATGGGTTATCACTGGGATATTTTTTCTAAAAAAACATGTACGCCACTGACTTTTTTCTCTTGTTAGCGAAATAGTGTAAGCAGTTTAATACCGAAAAATGGTTATCTCTGCATATTTTGTCGATTTCGACCTTGGTGAGATAAATGCAATTTTATTAATTTGCCTTAATAGCAACCTTTAAAAAAATTTAATATCATTAACTTATTACGTTATATAAGTTAAATACATAGCATTATTTTTTTATTTGTAATTACTGTAGGTTGGACTAATAGAAATAATAACTAATAGAATAGTATTTAATAATAAATTAGGTAAAATATATAATTTGTTAATTTTATTTTTATTTTAATTTCATTAATTGTAATTAATAACATTATGTTTATCTCATCAAGGAGGCTTTTCATTGGCATTAAGGATAGCTTTTAATTGGCATTAAACGGGCTACACAATTTTGATGTAAAAAAAGTCAGTGTTCATTCGAATCACTTAAAGTAGATACTTCGAAGATAATTATTATAATAAATCGAAATATTATTAACACTTTAACACCCTGCAGCTACGAAACAAAGCAGAATCGGACCTTTGTTGATGTGAAAAATAAATCTTATTTTTACGTGAGGAATCTACCCACGAGAGATGGCACATGTTTTTTGAAACACCCTGTATATTTTGCTCTAAAAACTAATTATATACTAAACAATAAAAATTGTCACTAGTAATACCACTAGAGGTCAAATTATTTCCGGAAATTTTTTCGAGCTCATGAATAATTTTCTAAAAATATTCATGAGCGAGAAAAAATGTCCCGATTTAATTTGACCTCGTGTGGTATTCGGTAAGAAAATTCCACACCAAACTGTGTTATTAACTTATATGGTGAAATTTTGATAAAATAATTTATTACACACTAAAAACACGGTATGTCGCTAGTGGTAGGAAAAATAATTTTTAGAGGTTACTAGTTTATTTGGTTGCCTGTGATATGCATATACAGGGTGTTTCCTAATTAATCTAAAAAATAAGAAATCGTTAGAAAACGAATTAAGGCGGGCTCTTAATAAGTATATTTATTTCTTTCTCGACAACCGTTTGATGAACAAGAAAAACGCAAAAGATCAATTTTGTTGAAAAAGGATGGCCAGTCAAGAAAAAAATATATTTTCTTTAAAAAAGCAATGGTGTACCAGTTATGTTAAGCAAAAAAATCGATTTTTTTTAATTTTTAACACCCTGTAGATCAGAAAGGAAGTACTTGAGACCCAATGGTTATAATATAAAAATTGTTTTAAGAACACATGAGGAATCACACCATAATTTTTTTAGACTAATTCGAAAACACCCTGTATATTGTCAACTTGACAATGACTGCTGATAAATCAGAAAAATACTTTTCAGTGAAAAAAGCCTGATTTTCGCAGAAAAATTTTGATTTTATTGAATTTAATTTTCTATCTATTTAAATTTTAAATATCATGGTCAGAAATAGTTTTATTCATGAATTAACTGTAAACATGGTGTTTTCTTGTTGTGTTGTATCTTGCAAAGAATCTAACAAAACTGCAAAAATGTACGTGTTTCCAAAAGACGATAAGGTATGTATCTTAGATAAAAGAAAAATATATGGTATGTATTCGTTGTTTGATTTTTTTTCGTCGCTTTAAAATCTATAAATCTCGGTCTATTCATTAGACCATTAGACAGCCAGTCGACACGATTATTTACATGAAACTCCTGTAACTGTAAAATAAATAAAAAAATAAATTGTAAAATATATATATTCTTATGTTTTATTAAAGTTACTCTGATATACTAATATATCAGTGTAACTTTAAAAATAAATCCTTTGAATTCAAATATAAACATAAAAAATAATAAAAAACATTTACAGCAGAAAAGGCGAAGGCGCTGGGTTAAACATAGTCTCCACTAAAAACACGGAGTTGCGCTTTGACCCAAAATTTTACTATTAAGTTTCATATCTATCTTAATAGGAGATTATTTTCTTTTATCTATGATCAGAATGTATTTTTCGATTTTTGGTCGAATTGGTTATTTAGTTACTATGACAACTAAGTGACACCCAAACTATTTCAGTTTTGAAGCTGTCAAGCGGCACGGCTTAAAAAAATGCTTCGCTTTGGTCATGAAAGCAAAGAAAACATTGGCTAGGAGATTAAGCAGTTGACACCCGCGAATACTAGGAAATCGAAGTCAAGCGTATGGAAGCAGTTTACAAACTTTCGTCTCTCTTCATTCATTTCGAATACTAAGGAGTTGGTCGGTGTCTAAATTCTACAAGAGATTATTAATATTCATACAAATTAAAGTTTGATATACATTCTCCATCAATAAACAACGCATGGTATTCCTTTCTCTTCTCAATTAATTAAATCTTCAGCTTTTTCCCATAAAACTGAATGCGGTTCACCTAAATCTCTTGTCCTTGTTCTAATTCAATCAGCAAAGACCGCAGCAGATCGTTAGACAAGTCTATTCGGACGACAATTACATCCAAACCGAAAAGGAAGAGCCACAGGCTAGCTATTAAGTGGCACTTTTCGGAATTGCATTGAATTTTCATGTATCCTACCATATACGCCCTAGAGGGGATGACCATAGAATATTTATAAAATTAACCTGAAGAACATTAAGTTCTTTTTTATTGCCTAGACGGAAAAATGTTTTTTTTTCTTACACTTTCACGTCTAGGGATTAGAGGTGGGAATTCTAGTTCCTTGGGAGAAACTAGTTCCTTAGTTCTAGTTCCTCCAGAGAAATAGTTCCGTTAACTAAGCCTTTAGTCCACTTTTCCTCTGGTTCACTTTTCCTCTGGAGGAACTAGTTCCTTAGTTCTAGTTCCTCCAGGGGAATAGTTCCTTCAACTAGGTCTTTAGTTCGCTTTTCCTCTGGTACACTTTTCCTCTAAAGGAACTAGTTCCTTAGTTCTAGTTCCTCCAGAGGAATAGCAGAACTATTCACAGTATGATCTGTATAATTTTTATAATGTACAAAATATAACGAGACGTGTAACTGCGTATGTTAAAAACATATAGGTAAGTTTTATTGCAGATAAAAAAAATTAAAAAAGAAACTCAAATCAGAGTTTAAGAAACTATATCACAAATCAATTCGAGCAAATAATATGAAAAAAAATCCTCACTTCAAGCTTTTTGTTTTTGTCTAAAAATTCAGAATAACTACTTCGTTTTATAAGATATTTCTTAATTTTAAGGACCTAAAGTGAAAAATTCCAACAATATTCAAAGAACAAATTAAAAATCAAAAACAGTATTTACAACAATTTTCTGTGGTAATTACGACGGCTGTGGCAATAGACAAGACCGACTCCATCGTTGTCGCCTTGTATTATATCTCGGATCTGCCGACTGAATTGATTCCCGTGAACTAGTCTTTTAATTAGTTCCTCTAGTTCCTCTTAGTTCTTTCGGTCCGGGACAGGTAACATACGGCTGGCATTCTTCACTCCTGCCTAGCATCGGGCTACGATCGCGCTGGCCGATCCGTCGCCGTCGCATATTATTATATATCTGTCACAGTCTCGATCCCGGAATAGGTCCTGAAGAACTAGTTCTTTGAGAAACCGGGACTAGTTCCTTTCAATCCGGGAACTAGTTCGTTCAAGAACTACACACCTTTACTACGGATTTCAGGAGAAATATTCTTTTTAGTATAATAATAATAGTATATAGCGTTTAACGCCTTGGGAGTAGCAAGGTACAGCTTGCTATACTAGAGCCGTTCGGTATACAAGGAAGGTAATGTGGCTAGCACTACGCTTCAACTGCCTATTATTACCTCAGGATTGTGAATCCCAAGTACTCATTTAAGGCTGAGTCGACCTAGGTACCCAAACTATTTTTATTTTAATAAAAATAGTCGGCTGATGAAATGCCGGGTGTGGGAATCAAACCCACACCTTGAGATTGTTAGACGAGAGCCTGTACCTCTACGCCACTGGGCACCAAAAATCCAAAACTTCTCTTTTATTGTAGGTAATTTATTCAAACTAGGTTTATTTGACACAAATGATGAGTCCTCTCATTGTACTAAATGATGATGTTCTTAGTCCCACGTTTATGAAAAAAAAAATCTTATAAATAATAAAAATGTTGGAGCTGTGTTCCATCTAAGGAAATAATAATTTATAGTATGAAAACGGTGTAAGTATTAAATAAATCCCTGTGATAAAAAAGAATTGAAATAACATTAGAACATGATTACTACAATATAAGCCTAATATAAGATAAAAATGTTTTTCTTTAATGAAAAAGAAACATTAATGTTATATTTAATTAAAAAAAAACTTAAGATAATATAAATTTTCTTTAGGACAACAAAATGCATAGATCGTAAGTACTCTGATTCAGAAGAATCACTGCTGACAGAATCTTCCAAATTTATAGTATCCAAATCACAGGTAGATGAAGTATCCTCACATATAAGCTATTTCTGTACATCATTTTCTAATATGTTACTTGTTCGCGTTGTTACTGTTCTTTTTGTTGGTGTGAGGAGTTCGGATGTTAGTAGTTACCTCTTTAATAGACCATATCTATATATTATTTTTTCTTTTTCTTGGGTATGAAGTTTTATAATAAATTGAAAGATGGAAACTTTTTTAAGTGACGTTTCGCTCCAACATAGTGGGCTTTTTCAGGCACAAGTGGTGTCTCATTTGACTGGAAGGTTCATCAATATCTAATAAGAACATATTTTTTGAAATACAAATAATTTTGAGTTCTTGTCCTTATGATCAAGTATCTGAAAAGTATTATAAAATAAAGTTCGTCGCAAGCAGACGCAGGTGAACTATACAAAAATTAAAAGTGTATGAATATGGCAACAAAAATATTCAATAAATACGATATGTTTTGATGTTTTTTTTAAATGCCTTTTGAAGTTTTAAAACGTAACATTTTTATACCCATTTAAGAATCATCTTAAAAATAAATAAAAACTAAACAATCACGAACTTGTTTAGAAATAAATTTAAAGTACATACCTTGTTTAACAATATCCATAGTGGCTTTCAATTAAGTACGTACCCGTTTAACTCCATAATATACAGAACTACTATGAATGTTATTCTTTTCACTGATGAGATAATGATCGCAAAATTTATTTTTAGTGAAAATATTTGCTAACAAAAACGCTGTTTATGAAAAATAATATACAGGATGGTTGAACATTGCTATAAGTATAAAATTATATATTCAGATATTAGTAAATTTTAACTTATTTTTTTATTTTTGTCCATGGGACGAAGCACTGTGCCATACCTTGAGATTGGTAGACGAGAGCCTGTACCTCTACGCCACCGGGCACATTCTCTTTAGTATACAGGATGATAAATAAATAATTCTAACTAAAGGTAACTAAATTTAAGATCTTTTTCAGAGTACCAGACTAAAGAATTTTCAAATAAAAAAGTTGAAAAGAATTGTGCAGTTAATCCGAGTATTTTTTGGCGATTGAAAAAACCAAACCAACGATCGGAAAGCAAAAACGGCGAAAAGGTATCCGTTATCCAATTAACTGGAGTCTATTGTCCAGTTTAGGGATACGGTTATCTGACCGTGCCACAACTTTCCATCGCTAATTGGAAAGAGAAGATCGAAAGCCTATTTTGTCCGAAAACACCGACATTCGATCGAAAAAAATCGAAAAAAAAACTTTAACTGTAGCGGATATCATGAAAATCTGGCATTCGATAAAGCGATTTCTTAAATTCTTCAGTTAAATATGTATTATGGTAACTATCCCAGTTATCGTCACATTAAGGGAATATCTCAATTAGGTTAGCTATAAAATCCGAATTATTAGTATAATGCTCACAAGAAAATTAAATATGACACTAGGAGACATTCTTATTTAAAATTTAAATAAAACTTTAATAACTTATTATACAGTGTGTCCCACTTAAGATAAAAAATTGTTTTTTAAGTTTGCTAATACAAATGAATAAAATGAGTTACAAAATAATTTAAAACCCCAGTTTTCAATGGAATCTGAAATATGATTTTTATTCGTTTTATTGAGGAATATTTTAAAAAATCCAAATAGATATTTAAAACAATCACTATTAACTTTGAAAAATATGCTCTAAACAAAGTTTTTTTGTATCGTATCTTAATTATTATGGAAGCTATCTGAAAACTTAAATCGATTATTAATTGATAATTGGATATAATTGGTTATTGATAATAAACCAGTTGTTTATCCAGTGTCGTCGTAAGTACTTAAAAAATAATAATAAAAATAAAAATGTCTTATTTTAATGACACACCCTGCATCAATATTTACAAAAATTAGAACTTAAGTATCTTAGGTAAGGAGGATTCAATATAATTTATCAGATTTGAAATAAATACTGTCCTAAGGATAGTTTACTCTTAACTCGAATAATATTAAACCCCATTAAAACGTACGTCTATGAGGTATCGCATTTTTCTTACCCTGGGCAAAGTGTACGTCTTATAGCCATACAGCCTCCTGCCAAAAATGAAAAATATCCCTCAACAAACAATCAAGATATTGGTTTGTATCCATCTTAAGTGGGACACCTTGTATACAGGGTGGCCCGAATTGTATTCCGGAAACTTCGGCAGCATATTCTGCAGATAAAAATAAGTAAAAAAGTTCCTATAAATGTATGTCCTAAAATGTACAGGGTGTAGAAATTTCATTTTTATTTCGATTTTTTCCAAATAATTTCTGAAGTAAAGTCAATATTTGGATGAAGATTGGTGTCTGGGAGTTTTTTGATATGAGAAATTTGATTTTGATGTCAATACGACTCTTACTTGTAGAGGGCGCCACCTACGCATTTTTTAACTGGTTTGAAGAGTAATAACTTTTCGTCCGAACCTGTATAAAACTAGCTAGTTAAAAAATATACATTTACGACGTTTTTTACGTAAAATAGGTCTCTTGGTAAAAATCGCTACGAGTAATGGTTCTCGAGATATTTGGAATCGAAATTACCAATGCCTGTCATTAATGACATAAATTAAACATGTTGACTAATTAGTTATTAGACTAAAATCATAAATTTGAAATATTTTTGTGTTCAACAAAAGTTCAACAGAAGCTGTTTTGTCATCATTTTTTAGGAAAAATTTATGATTAGTTTAAAAAATAAAAAGTTCCCAAATTTTTCATTTCAGTCAAATAACTATCTACTCAACATGTTTATTTTTAGTCAATAATGACATGTATTGACTATTTCCATTGTAAATATGTTGAGAACGGTTGTTCGTAGCGATTTTTACCAAGAGACATTTTTTACGTAGAAAATCACGGAAATCACTCAGTAATTTTATACAGGTACGGACAAAAAGAGTTATTACTCTTCACAACAGTTAAAACAAATGTAGGTGGCGCCCCCTACAAATAGGAGTCATACTGACATCAAAATCAAATTTCTCAGGTCAAAAAACTCCCAGACACCAATTTGCATCCAAATATTGACGTTACTTCAGAAATTATTTGTAAAAAATCGAAATAAAAATGAAACTTCTACACCCTGTATCTCCGAAACTAAGCATTTTAGGACATACATTTATATGAACTTTTTTACTTATTTTTGCCAGTAAAATATGCTGCCGAAGTTTCCGGAATACAGTTTGGACCACCCTGTATATAACGATATTTTCGATTATTTTCAAGAACTAAAAAAACTACAATTATTGCTCTAAAATGTCGTCACCTCTCTACCAATATATCGTCACCAACTTGTCCCAATTTTCGTCATATGTTGATATGTGTCATTTCACACAAAAACAATTATTTTTTACAAAAGTTTATTTTAGAATTGCGACACATTGCAAAAAATTTAACATAAACAATTGAATAATTAAAAAAATAAGCATACAAAATAAAATGGTAATTAAGAATATCTCCACCATCAGCTCAAAAATAATGCAGATATTAAGTATAGATTAGTGTAGTATATATAAGATATGGAAAATAATTTCGAAAAATTTAATAATATACCGGATGTTCCATGTAAAATAACAAAGAATCTATTACTTTTAGTATGAAGCGGCAACACTATAACGCTGAAACTAATTTAGACAGATGCTTGGAAAAAAGTCCGGAAGATTAGAAACTTTGCAGGTTTATAGGTTTTGGGGTCCCTAACTAAAATCCATAAAATGCACATTTCCAGACTTGCCGCCGGCGCCGCCATCTTGCCAAGATGGCGCCCAAAATCGGTATTTTGTAAATATTTCGAAAACTATGCGTTTTTCGCAAAAATTTGAAGAGAGCAAAATTAAAGAGAATTAAATTTCCGATAAAAAGGTTATATGAAAATTTTCGCTAAAGTCAACCGTTTAGGCACCTATATATAATATAATACTATAGTCGATTTTCCGAAATCAAAGGTCGATTAGTGTTCACTAAAACTAGTTTCAGTTTAGTTTTTTCAATTTTGTCATGAAACAGTGGCGTATCATTAATTCGCTCATTAATTTATGAATAATTAATTGTCGTGCTGGACAGCATTCATTGCGAACTTACCACCAGATTCAACATTGATCTGGTTGTACCAAAGATGCCGAAGAATAGGGTTGGAAGAAAACAAAAACAGGCATTACTCCAGTCACAACGTTGAAAGATCCAGCTCCAAAATCCCTAGTGGCATTTTTATCCTGTAAATGCAAAACCAACAACTGTGGTAAAGCCACAAATGCCTGCGGATGCAGGAAAGCAGGATTAAAATGTTCAATGATTTGTGCATACTGCAATGGGAAATCCTGTGACAACGTCACTGAAGTGTCACTCGACGAATCCGATGAAGAGGGGTTGGATTTGCCTGTAGATATCCCTCTGGCGGCTGAAGATGAAGAGTTGGACGTATTGAGAGACCACCCTGATGAGCCCAGCACAGCAGACACGATCGACTTTGACATCAATGAGCCAGATCCGTCGTGCTTGTGCAGATAAGTTAAAGTTTTTAATTTACCTAGTGGAGTAGGCCTCCGGGGAGACCACGTTAAAATAAACGCGCTATGTACTTTATCTCTTAGGTGGTATGGAAACAAGTACACATTTTCAATAATTAAAATTAATTATTCATAAATTATTGAGCGAATTAATGATACGCCACTGTTTCATGACAAAATTGAAGAAACTAAACTAAAACTAGTTTTAGTGAACCCTAATCGACATTTGATTTCGGAAAATCGACTATACATATTATATCATATTTTACGCAAAATTGTAAAATTTCCAGGGATTTTGTGCCTAAACGGTTGACTTTAGCGAATATTTTCGTAAAAAAATTTTATTCTCTTTCATTTTGCTCTTCTTAAATTTTCGCGAAAAACACATAGTTTTCGAGATATTCACAAAATACCGATTTTGGGCGCCATCTTGACAAGAAAGCGGCGCCGGCGGCAATGGAAATGTGCATTTTATGGATTTTAGTTAGGGACCCCAAAACCTATAAACCTGCAAAGTTGCAAAACTTCCGGACTTTTTTCCAAGCAAAAATCTTCAGTGCCTGAACTATACAGGGTGTCTCAGATTTTAATCGGGAAAATTTAATAGACGATAGAACTTGCAAAAATAAAACAAAAAGTTCATATCAACTTGTAAGATTTAAAGCTTCCTTTTCGAGATACAGGGTGTTAAAGTTAGTTAAAAAAGAAAAAAAATTAAGATAGTTGAAAAACTATTTCATCAATTTTGATATAACTTGACCTCTTTATAATACTTACTATGGGACTTAATTTGATGTAATTAGATTTAAGTTTAATGGCCAGGGGCGGCGGTGGGTCATCACTGTTAAATTATTTTAAAGTAAAAAATAGGCACGCCACTGCTTTTTTAGAAGTTTAATATTATTTTTGGATTTAGTAATTAAAAATATTATTTTTTTGTCTCCTGACTCTTATCTTATCTATCTTATCTTTTTGTTAACCATTAATATTTAATTTATTGTCCAGGGTGGAGTGCATAAATGAATTTAATTTTTTTCGCAAGAAGTAAGCAAGATAGACAAAAAAGTCAGGAGACAAAAAAAATAATATTTTTAATTACTAAATCCAAAAATAATATTAAACTTCTAAAAAAGCAGTGGCATATCTATTTTTTACTTTAAAATAATTTAACAGTGATGCCCCACCGCCGCCCCTGGCCATTAAACTTAAATTTAATTACATCAAATTAAGTCCCATAGTAAGTATTATAAACGGGTCAAGTTATATCAAAATCGATTAAATAGTTTTTCAAATAACTTAAATTCTTTTTCTTTTTTAAGTAACTTTAACACCCTGTATCTCGAAAAGGAAGCTTTAAATCTTGCAAGTTGATATGAACTTTTTGTTTTATTTTTGCAAGTTCTACCGTCTATTAAATTTTCCCGATTAAAATCTGAAACACCCTGTATATAGAATATTTAGATCAGTGGTTTGTCAGCAAATATGGGATCAAAAGCAAAAGTCTATTTTCAAACAAACGATGTGGTGTTAATATTTTAATTCCTCAAAGCTTCGGTCCTTCAGAGTATTTTTAGGGTCGGAACAAAAACGAATATTGTTGTTTTAAATAATTTATCTGGCCAATTTTAATATTAAAATATACGGCGTGCAGTCTAGCGCTAACGAGAGCCCTGTTTTAAATATGGAAAACTGATAACCTCTCGAAATTATTCACGAAACGTTTTCGCTGCTAAGAGCCGAATCGGAGGACCGATTTGATAGGGATTAGTTTTTTGTTTTTGCTGAATATAAAAGATATTTTGAATTGTAAAACCGGGCGAAATATTTATATTTTAATAAATAATGGAATTAGAGTCATGATATACGGGGTGGTCCGAACTGCATTCCGGAAACTTCGACAGCAGATTTTGCGGATAGAATTAAGTGAAAAAGTTTGTATAAATGTATGTCCCAAAATGCTTAGTTTCGGAGATACAGGGTGTAGAAGTTAAATTTTTATTTCGATTTTTTCCAAATAATTTCTGAAGTTAATATTTGGATGAAAATTGGTATCTGGGAGTTTTTTGGAGTCAATATGACTCCTACTTGTAGGAGGCGCTACCTACATGTGTTTTAACTGTTTTGTAGCGTAATAACTTTTCGTCCGTACCTGTATAAAATTACGGAGTGAAAAAATATACATTTCTGTGACTTTTTACGTAAAAAGTATATCTTGGTAAAAATCGCTACGAGTAACCGTTCTCAAGATATTTAGAATAGAAATAGTCAATACATCTTGATTGAGAAAAATTAGTGATGGGCAAAACTGTTATTTTTAGATAACAGTTGAAACTGTTATAGTTATTTATAAAAAAAAACAACTTAAAATAACAGCTTAAAAATAACAGGTTTCTTTATTTTATTGCTAAATATCTGAAAGGGTATGAGGCGGTCACCGCCAGGCGTATTAACGCAGTTGCAAGTTGCAACAATGACGTGCTCGGTGGTAGTATTTCCAGGGTGTCAAAACATTTCTAAATATCGATTGTTATCTAAAATACCTCTCTAAAAACGGTGGTTGTTTACAAATAAGCGCTGTTTACAAATTGCGATAAAAAAAAGCCAAAATGCCGCCACTCGTCTATACCTATACATTCCGATCTACCTATACCCTGTCCCTCGATCCGCCTGAATTGCGTAGCAGTGTACAGGGTGCATCTCACTCGACGGGCGAGAAGCTCTTAGTTATGATTTTATCATTTGCGGTAAAAAAATAGCAATATAAGAAAATGTGTAGTATATTCTTTATAAATAAACAAACTACACACTAGAGTTCGAATTAATTTTACATTTAAATTTGTAAAGGAGAATTTCTACTTAGGTATTTATTCTGAAATTTTTTCAGAATAAATAAAGACCTAAATATTGAAACTTAATAACTAAATACTGAAACATACAGCGCCATAATATATCGACATCCGCCCGTTATGCTCGTAACAGGTTGAAAAACAGTACTGAAACATACAGCGCCATAATATCTCGACCTCCGCCCGTTACGCTCGTAACAGGTTGAAAAACAGTACTGAAACATACAGCGCCATAATATCTCGACCTCTGCCCGTTATGCTCGTAACAGGTTGAAAAACAATGTATCTAAACAACTGATGCGCTATTCTCCAACCTGTTTCGAACCTCCATCGACAATCGACCGATGCAGCAGCGTTACTTTCCCACTCCGATTATCTCGACCGCCCGCCGCCTGTTATGCTCATAACAGGTTAAAAAACAACGTATCTAAAATGATAGCTTATTTTCTATACGTTATTCTCCAACCCGTTGCGAGCCTCCATCGACAATCGACCGATGCAGCAGCGTTCCTTTCCCACTCTTGTTATCTCGACCGCCAAGCGTTATGCCCTCAACTCTTTCAAAAAAGCTGCTTCTTTTATATCCTATTATTTTTAAGCTGTTGCAAGCCCAACAGGACCATCGACCGATGCAGCTACGTTCGCCACTTTGTTGTCCGTTGTATCTCGCCGCCTGTATCGATGGTTGTCGAAATAACATGTTTTCCATCCATACTAGTTGTTTTTTGGAATTGCTTCGAGCAGCATCGAATTTCGTGGCGGTGCAGAGCGCCGACTTCGTTTCACGAACGGTCGATCTCCCTACGTGTCGTTATTTTATATCTATTATTTTTTAGAAGTAGTAACGGTTGCGTTATGTTATATATTTGCGTTATGTTATATATTTGGGACAGTCTGTATCTTGTAAAATATTTTTAAATTGTAGCTCTAATAGTCCTTTAACAAACCCAAAACTTACAATTTGAAAGAAATTAATCGTTTAGCTACAAGAATAAATAGCCGTGTCATATGTGGTGAACAACCCTGTATGATCTAGAGTTACAATATACTAATGTTTAAATATCTTTAGTTATTGGCAAACCTAAACAATAATGAACGTGCTTAAGGCATTTTAAACAAAAGATTTACAACAGTAGTTGAAAAGAAATCACACGAACGGCTAGGTAAAAACTAATATTTCTATTGCATGCCATCGACCAAGGTGGTGGAAAAAGTATTATGTCGTGTCGATATAATGGCGGCGAATTAATGTTGCAATTTTTCGTTTTTGTTCCTGTTTCGTTTTTCAATTAAACAACCGAAGGTATCGATTTAAAAATTAACCAACGATAACAAAAAAATCGGTACACAGTTGGGTCATGCGATAGGTCGATTTTTGTTTATTTTTAGTATTGTTAGGAAATGCAATAGGGAAATTGTATGTAAAGCTTGGATTAAAAATTTATTGTTTTTTGAACAAGTTCTTTCTGAAGAAAAAAGATACTTAGAAACTTAAAACAGGCGTTATTTAATAATATACAGGGTGGCCCGAACTGTATTCCGAAAACTTCGGCAGCATATTCTGCAGATAAAAATAAGTAAAAAATTTCTTACAAATATATGTCCTAAAATGGTTAGTTTCAGAGATATAGGGTGCAGAAGTTTTATTTTTATTTCGATTTTTTCCAAATTATTTCTAAAGTAACTTCAACATTTGGATGAAAATTGGTTTCTGGTTTTTTTTAACATGAAAAATTGGATTTTTACGTCAATATGACTCCTATTTGTAGGGGGCGCCACGTACATATGTTTTAAATGTTTTGAAGAGTAATAACTTTTCGTCCGTACCTGTATAAAATTACTGAGTGAAAAAAATATACGTTGTCATAAATAGCTGTATAAAATTACTGAGTGAAAAAAATATACATTTCCGTGACGTTTTATATAAAAAATGTCTCTTGGTAAAAATCGCTACGAGCAACCGTTCTCAAGATATTTAAAATGGAATTAGTTAATACATATCATTATTGACAAAAAATAAACACGTTGAGTAGATAGTTATTTGACGGAAATAATAAATTCTGGAATTTTTTTTTAATTAATCATTAATTTCTGTGCGAAAAAATGATGATAAAACAGTTTCTGTTGAATTTTTGACACAAAAACATTTCAAATATATGATGTCAGTCTAATAACCATTTAGTCAACATGTTTTATTTATGTCCAAATGACAGGTATTGATAATTTCGATTCCAAATATCTCGAGAAGTGATTTTTACCAAGAGACATTTTTTACGTAAAAAATGTCGTAAATGTATATTTTTTTATTCAGTAGTTTTATACAGGTATGAACGAAAAGTTATTACGCTTCAAATCAGTTTGAAAAATGCGTAGGTGGCGCCCTCTACAAGTAGAAG
This sequence comes from Sitophilus oryzae, assembly GCF_002938485.1. Classification (NCBI taxonomy): domain Eukaryota; kingdom Metazoa; phylum Arthropoda; class Insecta; order Coleoptera; family Curculionidae; genus Sitophilus; species Sitophilus oryzae. The sequence continues at coordinate 4,161,722 of NW_022147483.1, read as the reverse complement.
TCATATTGACATCAAAATCAAATTTCTCATGTCAAAAAACTACCAGACAGAAATTTTCATCCAAATATTGACGTTACTTCAGAAATTATTTGAAAAAAATCGAAATAAAAATGAAACTTCTACACCCTGTATCTCCGAAACGAAGCATTTTAGGACATAAGTTTATACGAACTTTTTTTACTTATTTTTATTTGCAGAATATGCTGCCGAAGCTTCTGGAATAATTGGGTAATTGGAAATGGTTGAATAAGCTGAAAATGATGATGATGATGATGATGATAAGAATAGTTTTTATTACTTTTATTATTCTTAATGAAGGTAGGTATATAATATTATGTGGGAATTATTAAATTATTTTACCGTCGCAATTCGATGTATGATGTACGTCTACTAAAAAAACAAAACAAACAAAATTGCGGGCAGAATTTTAATATTACAGAATAAATGTCAATATAAATAGATAAAAGTGTAAACTAACAGCTGAATTCCATTTAATCCATTAGGACATTTAAACCCGAACGTTCGAAACGAATAATTTAGAAGGTCATCTAGCTATATACTGGGTGCGTCTCAAAAGTGGCTCACCCCTATAACATTTCTATTTTTTCAGATAAAAAAAACGAGATTTGGTATGTTAGTATATGACATCAATTAGGATTGATTGACGTATTCAATTGTTTTCTGTCAGGAAGTGACAGAAAACAATTGAATTTTTTTCACCGGAAATGCATAAAACTTTTAATCGCACTTTAAATCGCACCCTCGGTATTTTTTATTTCATTCTATAGAATGAAATGAAAAAATAATTAAACTAAATAAATAATAAATGACACTATGAATAGAATGACATACCATACGTCAACTTTTGACATTTTCGCTTAAAAAAATTGTGTTTTGAATTTCAATTTAGAGTGCCATGACTATGTGAAAAACACTCATTTTTAATCAAGGAGCCTTGGACAAATAAACTTGATCGTCTAATGTTTTTCGTGTCTTACTAAGAGATGTCCAAATCGTATTTTTAATCATATCTCTTTTTTCTCAATCATTTGGAAAAAACATTTGCAAATAATTTGGTGCCACACTCTTGGTATTTTGAGTCAAATTGTCGTTATGAACCCGCATGGTACAATTTCAGATAAACCATATGCGAAAATGTCAAAATTTTACATATGAGATGTCATTCTATTCAAGGTAAAACAGGAAGTGACCAAAAACAATTGAATGCGTCAATCAATCCTAATTTATGTCATATAATAGCATACCAAATTTCGCTTTTTTATCTGACAAAAAAGATATAGTGGTGAGCCACTTTTGAGAACCCGGTATTTTGGAAACGGATATAAAAATTGACGTAGGAGCTTTTGTTGCCGGTTCTGACAAATTTAGAAACATATAAACGTCAGTCATATAAATAAATACAATGTGATCGAAAAAAAAAACGACGTCAGAGTCGCCTTGAATTGAATTTTCCCACTATTTTCCGTTGAATTTCTATTCTATAATGTCTAGTGTGTCACTGATATGCAGTGGACACCAAAATTATTACAAATAAGCTATAACCATAGATTTAGGAAGAACAGATATCACATTATGCATTTTAACCCGATCAAACATTCGGAGGTTGACTACGTACTGTAAAAACCAACTGAGATAGAGAAGGCGACATTGCCACATATCAAATTTGCACCTATTTACTTAGTTTGATTTCCAGAAAAGATGACTTTAAAACCTTCATCGGGTATCAATAAATCTCAATTTCTTAATTCAATTAATAGTTTATTTTTAAAGAAGCATGCGTAATAATATGGTTATTAATCAGAGGATATATGCGTTACTATTAAAGGACATGTTTACTGTTTAATGTGCTGAAACGTCTAGAACTATTGGCAACGTCGCTGCTAGTCTTCCAGAATGAAATGAGTCGTCCGTCCCACCACCCCTCGCGACGGCCCTTGGTCTGTTGTAACGTACCACGTTTAGCTTACGGTGTGTTTGGAGTCGGAATCAAGTCGAAAGTGAACTTTTCAGTGTTTTTCAGTAGTTTTTGTTTTTGTTTAACGTACTTTTGAATCTGCGAATTTTCAATATGGTACGACAGTGTCAAGTGTGTGGAAAAATAAGCTCAAATTACCCGAATTTGTCTTTTCACGGGTAGGTATTGTTCTGACGTTTTATATTACTGCCGTAATTGTACATAGGCGTCCCACAAGGGAGCCTCTCACAATTAAAATAATTTCTAATTATATTTGTTGAATTTTGATCTATTAAAACAAGAACGTAGTAGCCGGTAATTGAATTATAATTCGTCTCAATTACTACCTAACTGTTGTAGATCATAACAAATTTGAATATAAACGTTGCATTTGAAACTTTATTATAAGCCAGAAAGTGACATTTTTTTCTTAAAATAGCGTCATATTTTGGTCATTATATACGATATTCTAAAGGAATTTTGCTCAAAAAATAAACAAAGGTTTACCCGACCTTTTTTACATTTTATTGCTTTATTATATCTGCCCCTTCGGCCTTGTTTAGACAATTTTTTACCACCGTACAAATACATCTTCCTAGAGATATTTGTACGGTGTGTTTAACGTTTTTTTAGAATGGGACGAACTGTAAATAATTCTTAGGCTACTGTTTTATACATACCTATATACAGAGTGACCCAGGCCTCCAAAAAAGCTTTTTACCTATTACGTTTTTGGTTTGTGATTTTTATTTCAATTTTTTAAATAAGATGAGGGCCATTGTAACGCACATTTTCAAAATATTTTTGTCAACATACAGGGTGATTCAAACCGCAATACATATACTTAATACAGTTCATGAAGATTGGGACATTTAACTAAAATTTGATTATCTGATGAAGCTACCTTTAAAAGTAATGGATTTGTAAATAAACGTAATAGGTATTCATTATTATGCGACAGAAATTCCATACTGTAGCACACAGATTTTATACTTTTAATGATAAATGCCTTCTATTGAGAGACTAAAAGGCAATTGCCTCGTATCAGAGCCATCATAATACAAGAAGACCGAAAGTCAAATCTTGTCTTATATTTTCAAAAAAAACACAATTTTCTCATTAAATATTGATTTTAGGTATAGGAAGTTATTAATAATACAAGATTAAACAACTATTACACAGTACTTCACAGGAAGCTATCGATTGCGAACTAACTAAATCGTTACTAATTACTAATTTTGAAAAGTTCTTTTTAAGATAAGAAAAGGTAAAACTAAAACCTAAACTATCATTTGAGATTAAACGGGAAGTTATCTTCATCTACCTATTTAAGTTCAAATAAAACCGCGGGATCGTTTTGTTTTAAATTTATACAGAAACCATCGCTTTCCTCTATTTATGGCACTAAAGGTGCGCCGCGACGCCAGAAAGCGTCAAATTTTGTCATAAATAAGTTATGACGTAAAGCGGCAACCGCCTACTGCGCCTATTTTGGTATTCCGGCCTAAATTGGAAGAAACACATATTATGCCAGTTCTTGGATTGGCTATGAAAATTCAGAAGCGAGATGTAACCTGAAGTAGACAAAATTGTAGAATATATCCAAGTTTATTAAGAATCCAGTTCAGCAGTCCGAAAAAGTAGCAAAATAAGCGTTCCGCATTTAACGTTTTAGGTAAAACTGGCTAGGTATTTTTACACAAATGAAGACGGAATTAAAGATAAAGAATTATACCTAATTAATAATTATACCTTCTTAGTTTTTAGAAAAAAAACTGTCGAATTTTCTTTCTTAAGAAGGCACAAACAAAAAGAACATCGTGCTGCCTATTAACGTAATCTTGACGGAAGCAGCCGACAGTCCCCGATCGATATCTCGTTATGAATTTAAATCTAGCGTGCTGCATTAGACATTAATTGTTTTTCTAGCGGTTTTTAGGTTACGGTTTTTAGAAGTTCCGTCATTGATGTAGAAATCCCATAAAACACACGAAAATGAGATACACTGTACAGATATGATGCGCAGTAGTGAACCGCAGTAGTCTACCGGCAGCCAGACGTCCCGCACTTTGGACAGGAGAGCATAGTAAAAGATATACAGGGTTGTTCACCACATACGACACGGAGTATTGTAGCTAAACGACTAGATTTTTACAAATTGTAATTTTTGGGTTCGTTGAAGGACTATTAGAGCTACAATTTAAAAATATTTTTACAAGATACAGAGTGTCCCAAATAAATAAAAAAATATCAAAGTTGTACTTTTTAATGAACACCCTATATATTATTACATTTTTTTAGTTTCTACATAAATAAAGGTAATTTGGTTTTTACACTTAACCCTCGTTGATTTTTTTACATTTGTGAAATGCAGTATAAAATTTTAAAGGCTTCATTTCTCCGAGGTATCAAAGTTTTTAATACTAAACATTACTGAAGTTTAATTTAAATGATCAGTTATTGTGTTGCAATAATAAAAACTACACCTTATAGAGAGTGTCTTTTTTTATCTACGTAGCTTTCGCTCTTGTTAATTTATTGGAACACTGTATATTTTATGAGAATCAGATGTACAATTAAATTGTCTATCAAAATTGTATTATACCATTTTTTTACCTATATCTTCAGTTTCCGTAGAAATGCATTTTCCTTGTAAATTTAAAACTCATTTATCAATAGACCTATGGAATACTGACATTTAGATTATTTGTAGATGACTTAAATTTTTAAAAAAGAGTACAGATACAATATTGTTGATATAAGTATCGTTTAATTTAAATAAAAAATAAAAAAACTGTTAAATATTTGTTAAAGAGACAATTAATATGATTTCCAGTATTCAAAACTACATTAACTGACTGTTTGCGTGATTAATAATAATTGCTCAAAACACTAAAAAACTGAATTAAAAAAAAAAAAAAAAAAAAGATATTTAATTTTTTGACAAAATGCTTAATTATAACAACAAGGACGTTCATTTTCATAACTTATTATTATATTGCATTTTGATTCAAATCCACAATTTATTAGAATAATTTATTAACGACAAATTAAGTATGTAGTTAATAGTATTGGCGGAAATAATGGTGTAATATTTAATTAATGGCATACTCTTTGACAAAGATTAAATAGTTTTCTTTTGCATATAATGCTAGTAATATTATCGTTTTAAAAAACGATAATATTACTAGCCTGTAAATTTTGTACATTGTTGTTTCCAAAATAAATAAAAATTCCAATATCCATGGGTATATTGATAATGAGTCTAAAATTAATAAGAAACATGCATTTTCTACGAAAACTTTTTTTTTTTTTTTTTTAAATTATAAACATTTATAGATAATTTAAATTGTGCTCAACTATTCTCATAAAATATACAGGGTGTGTTCTGTTTAAATTAAATAAGTTTTTTTTTTAAGTTGTTTTTTTTTTTTTTTTTTAAAAAAGCAGTAAAACCCTTATTTTATAGACACTGTGCGTATATTTTACACAATAACTGATCAATAAATAAACTTCAGTAAATATTTAGTATTAAAAACTTTTATATCCTCGGAGAAATGAAGCCTTAAAGTAGATAAGCAACCTTTGCCCGAGCTCAAAATCCCATGCTTTTTCTTATGAAGGTCCATCCTGTCTTTTTTATGACCAAAAGTGGTTGGGGTAAATTCTCAGGCTCATATTGCGCAGGCGCTATCTGTCAAACGTCAAACCTCTCGTCTGTCTGTCAGACAGACAGACAGACAGACAGACAGAGGTTTGACGTTTGACAGATAGCGCCTGCGCAATATGAGCCTGAGATGCTCCAAACTGCTGTGACCTTGAATTGTACAAAAAAAGACAGGATGGACCTTCATAAGAAAAAGCATGGGATTTTGAGCTCGGACGAAGGTTGCTTATCTACTCCTTAAAATTTATACTGCAATTTCGCAAAATTGAAAATATCTCAAAAACGGTAAGGTTTAAGTTAATAATATTCCTCAATTCTATATATTTATCTTTAATCTTAATCGTAGAAACCCAAAAATGGTAAAATATACCGGGCGTTTCTATACTCTGTATCTTGTAAGACTATTTTTTAAATTGTAGCTCTAATATCCTCAACGAAACCAAACTTACTTGTAAAAATCTAATCGTTTAGCTACAATACTCCGTGATCGTAATGTGGTGAAACCCTGTATATAAAGAACCAGCTTCCTTAATGTTCTCGTTATCTTGTACTATTAATCACTTCTCTTCTCTTCTCCGTTGACGGCTGGAGTATTGCGGATGAAAGTAACGCGAAAGCGATATAACCATCATCTTACGCCTCGCCCTGGTTCCTCTTATGGCTCGGGCCTTTTTATATCGGGAAATTGATCGTCTAATTTTTTAGTATCTATAAATATTTAGGCGTTTGGAGTTGCCAAACATATAAAAAAAGTTCTTTATCGTTAGACGTTTTCAATTATACAGGTAAAGTAACGATGATTCATTAGATTTAGCGCTTTTTCTTTTTTGAAAAAAAAAAAAAAAAAAAAAAATTAAAAAACAACAAACAGAATGAACAATGGTTAGAAGATATGCGGTAAATCGTTGATAAGCTAATAAAGATACAGGGTGGCACATAAGTGTGAGAAAGTTCAATATCGTCGTTGCGTAGACGAAAATATGAAAAAAGTATTAATACTATATTTGCATGTTTTATTAAGGTGCATAATACAAAATATTTTGTTGATAAAGGGTGTCCAAAGTAATGATAAAATCCTGGGCTTTTTTTAAATCAATAATTTTTTTTTTTTTTTTTAAATTGTAAGTTTTACACTTGCCAATCAAAGTATATGACACTATTTTTATTTGAAAAAACTTTTTTTTTTTTTTTTAGTAGTTTTTTAGTTAATATTAAAATTTTTCAATTATAATATGGTATATCCAAATTGGTTAAAATTGAGGTAATTTAAAATTTGTTAATATCTAATGCTATACTATGTTAATACCGTGTACTTTACCAATATTTTTCTTAACGCCAAGAAAATAGAATAAATTTGTGAAAAAAAGACTCACATTATCTTATACCGGTTATTTTTTATGGCGTGGCTAACAAATGAAAATATTTAAAATGCTCTATTCAATTTTTTAAATGCACATTCATAAACCATGGGCGAACATTTATATAAGACGTTTGTTTACAAGACAATTTATGCTGAATAGCAGATATTAGCGGCTAATTTGACATGGTTCTCAAAAAAACATTATGAAGTTTCATTTAAGTTAAAAACAATCACTTAGTTCAGCTGCGATATCCTTGATTTAGTTTATGTATATAAATATACTATTTCACAGGTACAATATAATTTTGATATTTTCAAATGGTTAGTACTATTTTTTTTCATTTTAATCGTAAAACTACCCGTATAGGCACTAGTGTTCTCTCAAACACTTTAAACATTGGGATGGCGCCCGAGGAACCGAACCAAGGCAACTCGACGTCAGTGACCTTTCTCTAAAACGGGGGAGTCTCACAGTCTATTCAAATTCTTTTTTTTTTGCCATCTCTTTGGTATCATTCTTAATACATAACCAAACCATTTCAAGTTTTTCTTCTCTGCACGCTGAATAATTGCTTTTGTTTTGCCTTCATTACTTGCCAAATATGTTTATTTGTTCTTCGGTCTCAAGTCTAGAGATTTCAGCAATTTTTCTCGTATAGTCCAGTTCGATTGTTCGTGTTTGTCACCCTTCGCTCAAGGTCAGAGTTTAGCACTCACAGCTCAGACACTTATAACAGTACTGACTCTACCAATATTCGACCCAATCGTTTTTTAGTTGCTACGATAGTTGTCTTTAATATTTTGCGTATATTTGTGCATATAAGGTAGACAAAAACAGTAGATAACTTAAACATTGTTTTCGAAATATTCACTAAGAAGAGATATGCATTTTTGGATCCGTTGGACCCAATTCCACGCTAGTTTCTGTTTGTAGAATTAGTGCACAATTGCATCAAATATATCAATAACACTGATTGATAGGGTGTTGGCTAAAAGCTGCACAAGTTTGTTTCCAATGCAGTTTATTAAGAAAACACGACGAAAAGCAAAATTATCTGGTTAAATTAAATAAAATAAAATAATAATACTGTTTTAAACTAGGTTGATTTATGTTAAAAATTTATTTATTAAAATAACTATAGTATATAATATATTTTTAGAAAGCTCATAATAAGACAAATAAAATTTAAAAAAATCTTCTCTTCCTGCTCAAACCACTCAACGTAAGAAGCTCAATTTTGGCACACAGGTTGATTCTAGGGTGTAGAAGTTCGACAAGAAGGGATTTTTCGAAATTCCAGTTCCAAGGTGGTGAAACCCCCCCTCAAATATTACGATATTTTTTATTTAATAAACGGTCAAGTTTCCGAAAAAACGCTTAAACAAGTATATTTTATTTTGTTTTTTACATATTTTAAGATTTTTTAAAAATGTATACAGGGTGTCTCGAAAAATCTGGTCATTGATTAATCACGATCCTGCTTAAAGCGCTTGACGTAAAAAGCTGATTTTTGGAAAACGGATTTACTTTAGAGTGTAGAGGTTCGATAAGAAGAGATTGTATACATATTGTTTTTTTTTCATGCTGACATAAATGTGAGAAAATTTTATCCGGTTTGTATGTTAATGGAAATTCTTGCTTTGCTTTATTATCACCATTGCAAATGATTAATTCGACGCGAACGAAGTCGCGGATACACGCTAGTTTTACATATAAAATGACAGCGATCCTCATTTCATAGCCATCGCTGACGCCGTTTTTATTCGATCATACGGTATATCGTTACGTGTGAGGTTGGCATAATATATTTCTATTTTATAAGTTTCAGCCCTCTTCAAAAAATGAGCCTGTCATTATTTAACATATTAAATTTGCTATTATTTGAATAATTATTTTTGTTTTAATAATTTTCATTTTTCACTTTGTTTCGTATTTTTTTCCTAACAATCTCATATCGTTCATAATTTCCTTTCTTATTCTGTTAAAATTTCTCCACTGACAAATCTATTGTCCGACTTTTTCCGAAACGCAAAAAATTGTTTTCTCACCAAAGAAAAAATTAGTTTAGCTCGAGCCGGATATGAGAACGAAATTCAATTTTGCTGTCTGTTCTTTTTTTCTCTCGAATTTAAAAGAACCTTATTTAAATAGCGACGATGGGTCAAGGTTGGGCTGCATTGCTGTCTTATCTAGATATTTGTTTGTTGTATATAACGTCGAAAAATGGAAAAAGCGTTTAGGTATGAAAGTATATTGTTTTAATCTTGAAAAGGCGTTTTTGAATCTAATTATCTGAATGTTATACAAAGAAAAAAATAATATAGAAGATTAAACATTTGTAAAAAATGTAATAAGATAAGGTAGAATGAATGAGGAGGGGATTAATCAATAGTTTCTTGAGTTATAACTCATCATACAGTCTATAACTCGTCATACATAGGTATTATACTGTTGTAAAGGGGATAGGGTATTTTCCATCCTTCTCTAACAACAGATCTTCTTCCTTCAAGGACTGGACCATTTCTGCTGATTTTTAGACCATTTGAAGACTACATGGGAGAAACCAGACGTCACATTTTCATAGAAATTACGAAAATAGCGACACTACTTTATCGGCAAATGTTAGGGATATTCGAATCATTTTAGTGTTCTTATCTATTATCGTCCAAATCCATGTTAACATATAATAAATATTTTGGATTTTTATCTTTTATTTTTAAATATATTTTTGGAACTGCTGGTTTTAGTAATTATTAAATTAAACGAACTGAAAAACAATTTTCAACCATAACCTGCGCCATAACCCTATAAAATAATCAAAATAAGGCATATCTCGCATGACCTTCGCGTCATGACAAGGTCTTGCCTTGGTTATGCCGTCCCGCAGCCGTCAATCAAGGCTGACTCGCGGCCTTCAATTTTTACTCCCATCGTGCGTAAAGAAGTTTTACTTAAAAAATAGTAATTGTATTCAAAGAGTACACAAAGGGACGTTTTATAGGTAAGTGTACAATTTTAAAGGTTGAAACGATTAAAATATGACCAGCAAAGAAATTCTAAAGCTATTGAATCCATTAATGTTATTACGCAAACCATTTAAATAGCGATAGAAAGGACAGATTCAGGACATGCACAAGCAGCAATATGGCGACCTGCGTGCCACCACCAAACAACGATTGAAATTTAATTTACCCACCGCAAATTATTTGTTCTATTAAGTTTCTGCAACGCCTTGAACTATGCACAAGTTGTAATATACTGTGTGACATAGAAATTGCAAAATCCAGTGTACGTTAGCTATATTTATAATATTTTGTCAGTTGATTGTCTGCACTAAGTGTAGTAAACGATAATATTTCTGTACCAGTCTATTTACAAATAACAAGACTTAGCTGAGATTTGTATTGCCATTAACCAATAGACGTAGCATTGGTACATGCCACAAAGTTACAGAATGTCAAAAATTACGTGGAGATAAAAGTTAGTATTAAATTGTTAAGAATCCCTTCCAACAAAATATTAATAGGACATATTTTTTTAGATGTTGCAATCTTTAATGTCACAGAGTATTGAGGTAATTCACGACGATGTGCGATGGTACGTTAGACGTTTATGGAGAACCGGTAATAAGATTTTTTTTTAACTTTAGATTTTTACATAAAGGCACCTGAGCAGGTTTTAAAAACTCTTATCACTGGTTCTCCATAAATGTCTAACGTACCATGGCTGTATTACCCTGTATAACAGAGCAAATAATATACACAGTGTATCGCAAAGAGGATATACACACATGTAAAGTATTTCAATGATAACTTTTAAATGATTTAGTATTTGTACACAATTAATTTTATCCTCTACAACTAAGTCAATACACAGTAGATAACAGAAAAGTAAAGATAGCGAAGCATTATTAGCATTATTAGCCAAAAAGGAGCAGAAGGCAAGACGGAATTGGGCTGCGATGTTTAGATTTCTCGCCTGCTCTTTCCCAAGCCGAAACATGTAAATGAGAGCCGTATTTTACGTAAGAAACACGTCATGAATTATGGAGATTCGTGAAGTGGCGACGGTGGGAGGAAATGGGAGAATATAGAGAAAGAGAAGGAAGGAGGGATGTAAACAAAAACACTTACTAGATAGGTTTACATAAAACCAGTAAGAATTAAAATCTAAATAAAAAGTTAAGGATTAATACTATGTTTCTACGAAAGCATAGAAAGGATTTTTTATCTGAAATATTTCAATCTTTTTTTTTATCATAATCGATATAATTATGATGGACATTTCTTATTTTGAGATACAAACATCAAATAAAATACAATTGTGTGTGTACTATGCGCGCATATTTGAAGTAAAACTTCTTACTAACAGCTATTAAATTGAAGGATTTGAAGGACATATTTTATTTATTTTTATCTGCAGAGTATGTTGCCAAAGTTTCCGGAATACAGTTCGGACCACCCTGTATAACCGTTATCCAGTTTTATTGCTGTTTGATCTAATCCAACAACGCAGAGATACTTAGTTTT